>NW_027420805.1:0-79710 GCF_009905375.1 Apium graveolens | reverse complement strand
TCTGTATTGCTTTTAATTTTTATTATAGTGCTTTTATGAAGTATACCATAGATATTCACTTTTTACCTAATATATTGCAAATAAATTATGGAAAAAATATGGCGGTGTCTACACTCTCGACTTTTTTCACAAATTTTTGGACTAACCACTCAAGTGAAAATACATAAAAATATTCTTCATAAATTGTTTCATCTATCATATTTTTTTCTTAGAAAGCCATGTTTAAAATTTCAGATTGGTCAATTGTTGTTGACATCTAAAGCCAGAGAAAGGTAAAAGATCAGAGCATCGATCAGATTGAATTTTAAGTACCTTAAAAATTTGGAAGAATTAGGAATATCTCACTCGAATTTCAACTTACCGGAAATGATACAGAGTTGATCGGTGATAAATTGGTTATTAAACTTGATGCCATAGTTGTACGTCACTTTTTTGTTATCCATTTTAAGGGGAATAACGGGAGTAAAATATTTAAAATATTTTTATTGTTCAGGTGTTTGACTGGAAACTTTTTTGTGCTGGTGGTAACCCAAGTGAAAGTTTTGGTATTGTACAGTGGTGAGCTAAATCATTAATATATTGAGCTCAATATCTAATGAAGCATGTATTGAAGAATCTTCTACATCCATCCACTAGAAGCTAAAGAAATTTGTGTTCAAATCTTATCTATAGAGTTTGGTGATAAGACTTCAGAAGTACAACAGAGAACACATAATTTGCACGACTAACCAAAACTTTCAGTTTTCACAAATTTTTACACTAACTAGAAATAGACTCATATAGTATTCAAAAAAGTATTAATATCGTCAACAATCATACACCCTTAAATTTAGTTTAAATAATTAATGTATATGATTTTGATAGTGGGTGTTAGTCTCGAATGTTGAAGCATTTTAATAAGTTGGGTTTATCTAAGTGATCTTTAATCGTTGGTGCCTTCTTAATTTTTCCACATATTAAAAATCTATACGAATTTGATATTTTATTTGAATGAAGTGGATAGGATGGCTCTTCTAAAATTATGACAGTTGAATTATTCTTAAAAAAAATGGATTTTGACGCATATTTAGGGTGATTCGATCAGAGCATAATCCGTTGGAAGGCTTATTCGCAGTATAATTAATAATAAAGGGAAACGTGGACTTCACTCTGTGCGATATATTGGAAAAGAAGAAGTACTGCACCACTTATGGCCCACGAACTTCCAGAATTAAGGAAAGCAAGTTTAAACAAACATTCTCTGGTATAGGCTTATAAAAATTCGTGGCACATTTAGGTCCCACATAATGTTTAAGTTATTGTGTACTGCTAGGAAGATAATTAAGATGTAAAGAAAGATGGTGTGTAAGGTGGCAGAGTGGAAAAATTGTAGGTTATTAATGATCTAACACAAATTGCATCTTAATTTGTGACGCAGGTCATGGTCAACAAGCCTGGAAGAGCAATAGTACCGTCCGATAAGAAGCTAAAGAGCAAGAATGGTACATATGGTAAACATAGAATCAAGGATTTGCATATCTACAACCCCATACAAAGTAGTCTAAAGTTTTTATAAAATTAATTTACAATTCTTGTTATATCATTTGATTTTTTTTAAAAATTTGCAAAATAAGATATTATTTTTTAGAAAATTAGCTTAATAACATTTACTTGTTAAAAAGGGTCCAAAACTAGAAAAATAGATTACGTTGCTAGAGTTATTGAGCTAATAATACCAACTTCAAAAGATTATTACTTTTATAAAATTTGTCCAGTATGTGTATACTTTTACAAATACTTTGAAATTGAGAGATTTAGAAATTACATAAATTATAAAAGTTGTAGCAAATATATTAAAATCCATATTTTTTTTAATTTAAAAATTCTCCAATACATTGATATTACATTTAAATTTACAATTCAAATCTAATATACTGGAATTTTTAATATTTTGGAATCCTAGTGGAATACCCAATATTTTTGAAAACAATTAACAAATCTAATTGAGGGTTAAGTTATGGAGACCACTTTTTTTTGGAGACCTTGGAGACTACTTGTGTTCTGCAAGTTAAATGTTGCATAAAAACATTGCAAAACATATTATTTATTGAATCATGCTCTACAAAGATCTTTATTTTATTCAAAATCTTGAATATCATATATGTACTTTATGTAAAAGATTACAAAAATACTTTATTCTGCAAAACATATTAAGTTTGCAGAACATTTGTTCAGCTTGTAGAACATACATATTTACTTATTAAACTTAAATGATCTTCAATAATTTAAATGAATTAGTGATACTTGTAGAACATACTTCACAAAATAATAAATTTTATAGTGTTTTGATTGCAGAACATATGTGATCTCCAAGGTCTCCTATTAAACTGGTCTCCATAGAACTTTTCTCATCTAATTGAATACGACACGATTTTCTAAATTTCTTAAAATCTAATTTAAGTAAATATGAATATCTTTAACATCCAAAAAGATCATTTAAAATCCCCTCAAATACACCTACTAAGCATCCCTTTTAGAATATTTTAGGCCCGTCAATAGTACAAGATGAGAAAAATGGCTCCACCTGAGTACCAGATCTTGAACTTAGATATATATTTGGTCGTCGTCATCTTCTCCTTACTCTTGAATGATTACTTCATAGATTTTGTATTCTTCTTTCAGATATGGGTATTCTATCAAACTCCAAAACATATATCTATCATCCTACAACATATAGTTTGGTCAAATATCCATATTCATGAAAGTAGTTTAAACCCAATTGCCCAACACAAATTCTCCACCATCCTTGAAGACTGCAAAACCAGAGGTATAAATCATGCACTATGTTATGATGCCTGTAAGCATCTTCAACAAAGGAAAGATCCAGAAATAACCTATACATCCTTCGACAACTTTCACACAACCATTTCCTTTCGTTTCTAGCATTTCATGTATTCAGCTCAACATATAATGGAGCTTGTGTTGAAGAATCTGCTACATCCATCTACCATAGACTAAAGAATTTCCGGTTCAAATCTAATTTACAAAGTATGGTGATAACGCTTCAGAAATACACCAGGCAGCACAACCGAGGAAGCTGGAATGCAGTTCGACCATTCACTCCACTCCCTTTATGGTGTCGATTAGGTAAGGCAAGTATAAGAACACATTTCTATTTCCATGGCTGGCCTCCTACTTTTGAAGAAATTATCAACTCTACTTGCCCTCTCTATTGTCTGCAGATGATATGTTACAAAATTTTCGAAGAATATCTGTATTGGTTTTAATTTTTATTATAGTGCTTTTATGAAGTATACCATAGATATTCACTTTTTACCTAATTTATTGCAAATAAATTACGGAAAAAAAATATGGCGGTGTCTACACTCTCGACTTTTTTCACAAATTTTTGGACTAACCACTCTAGTGAAAGAACATAAAAATATTCTTCATAAATTGTTTCATCTATCACATTTTTTTTCTTAGAAAGCCGTGTTTAAAATTTCAGATTGGTCAATTGTTGTTGACCTCTAAAGCCTGAGAAAGGTAAAAGATCAGAGCATCGATCACATTGAATTTTCCGTACCTTAAAAATTTGGAAGAATTAAGATTATCTCACTGAATTTCAACTTACATCCAACCTCCGCAAGTAAAATCATGTCTTCCTAATTATGTCTTCCATATGTTAATTTCCCCAAACCTGACTTATGCAAAATTCATGAAGTTTTGGTACATAAGAAAAAGCCTTCTAAACACGATTAAAAAAGGACCTGCTAGTCAAAACTGATACGTCAATAATACTTGAACACAACACTATATTAAAAAAAATAATATAAAAAGTAAGTTATAATAAATTTCATTTCATAGCTTAAAATAAAGAAACCTTAGTTGAATACACACTCTAGATGATCTTGCACACATTCATTCGAAACTAAATTAATATGAGATAAAGCTAATAGTTACAATGAGAAGAGTTAATCTATACACTGTTAAGTGAACAAAGGAGATTATCTATATTAATTTAATAAATTAAAATCATTCTCAACAATAAAATGACTAAACTAAGTGCATTTCTTGTCTGGAAAGCCGCCTTCTTAGGTACATCATAAATTCATAATTTATGTGGAGTAGTTTCTTGTGCACATAAAAGTCTAATATAGAAAAGAAATTAAATATGAGTGCACATGGTATTAATATTTTAAATCTTTTTTCATATTTGTCATCATGCGAGATAAAGACATTAATTCTACAAATATACTGATATTATATATGATTCACAAATTTATTAATATCAGTTAATAGTAATATACTCTTAAGAGTTTTAACAGTTAATGTATATGATTTTAGCACTAGGTGTTAGTTTCGAATATTGAAGCATTTTTTAAGTTTTGTGTAACTGATCTTCAATGGTTGGTGCCTTTTTAATTTTTTCTCATACTAAAAATAAATATTTTGATTCGATTGAAGTGGATATGATCGATTTTCAAAAAATCTGACGCTTGATCTTGTTTGAAGAATTAAATGGATTTTGATGCGGATTTAAGGTGATTTGATCAAAACACTGTAGTAGATCATCTTATAATTATCATACTATATTCGCTAAACCAATTTTCTACCTTCATCATAATGCTAGATAAAGACATTATTTCTTCAGATACACTGATATTGTATTCACAAGTATTCACAAAATTTTTAATGAGAGTTAATAATTAATTAATGTTAAAAATTTGGAGATATTAAGCCATGCCAAAATGTGGTATGATAACTAGACCCCGGTTCTTCGGTGTAGCTTGCTGGAGTGGAGAACTAATAATTCTTCGAGCTTTCAAATTTCCTCGATCGTTGAAAACCGATTAATGTTTGAAAAGTAAATAATATTGAGCACTATAATGCTCACAATCCGTATGCGAGTGCAAGTATGACAGTATGGGAGAAGCGATATAGGGTATATATTTTTCTAAGATTTTAAAAGTGTGAGTATAGTAATATCATTTTGAAATCCATTGCCCTCTTTATTGTCAAGTTGGGACCTTGGCTTTTTATATTTTCGTGAATTGGTGTACACACATTTCAAGTGTCATTGATTCTCGTAATGATATGTCTTTGTTAACCCTCGAGCCCCTAAGTTGGTGTGCAGAGCCTTCAATAACCTATTGTATCGTGGATTCCTTTGGATTTTTGTATATTGCATCAATTGGCGTACACACTTTTAAAAAAATTTAAAAAAATTATTAGTAAAAGTAAAAAAATTAATTTTTTAAAGTAAAGGTGTAATTATTCACATAAAATAAACATTTAAAAAATTTATTCGTCAGATATAATTATCGATTTTGAAAAAACCTATTATTAAATATGTTATTCAATCAATTTAAATTTTCAAAAAAGTTATTTGAGTTTCTTTTTCTCAAAAGAAAAAGAAAATAATTTTTTAAAGAAATTAGTCGGTAACCTTACCGAAAATGATACAAAGTTCAGTGATAAATCTGTTATTAAACTTGATGCCACATTAGTTACACGTCACTTTTTGTTATCCATTTTAAGGGGACTAACGGGAGTAACATATTTAAAATATTTTATTGTTCAGGTGTTTGACTGAAAACTTTTTTGGGCTGGTAACCCAAGAAAAAGTTTTGGTATTGCACAGTGGTGAACTAAATTATTAATGTATTGAGCTCAATATGTAATGAAGCATGTGTTGAAGAATCTGCTACATCCATCCACTAGAAGCTAAAGAAATTTGCGGTTCAAATCTAATCTACAGGGTTTGGTGATAAGACTTGAGAAGTACAACAGACAACACAACTGAGGAAGCGGGAATGAAGTTCGACCATTCACCCCACTCTCTTTATTGTGTCCATTGGTTTGGGCAAGCATAAAATTGCATACATTTCTATTTCCATTGTTGGCCTTTTACTTTTAAAGAAATTATCAACTTCACTTGCCCTCTATGTTGTTCTGCGGATGATATGTTACAAAATTTTTGAAGAATATATGTACTTGTGTTAATTTTTATATAATGATTTTATGAAGTATACTATACTAACCAATTTTTACCTATTCTATTGCAAAGAAACAGCAAAAAATATGGCAGTTTCTAAGCTCTCAATTTCAACACATAATTTGCACGACTAACAAAAACTTTCAGTTTTCACAAATTTTTAAACTAATTAGAAATACACTCATATTATTCAAAAAATTATAAATATCGTCAACAATCACACACCCTTAAATTTAGTTTAAATAATTAATGTATATGATTTTGATAGTGGGTGTTAGTCTCGAATGTTGAAGCATTTTAATAAGTTTGGTTTATCTAGGTGATCTTTAATCGTTGGTGCCTTCTTAATTTTTCCACATACTAAAATATATACGAATTTGATATTTGATTTGAATGAAGTGGATAGGATGGCTCTTCTAAAATTATGACAGTTGAATCATTCTTAAAAATTAAATGGATTTTGATGCATATTTAGGGTGATTTGATCAGAACACAATACGCAGGAATTCGCAGTACAGTTAATAATAAAGGAGAAAATGTGGAATTCGCAGCCTAATAAGAATTAAGACTTTTAGGGTTATGGTGGACTTCACAGCGTGCGATATATTGCAAAAGAAGAAGTACTGCACCACTTATGACACACAGAACTTCCAGAATTAAGGAAAACAAGTTTAAACAAAGATTATATGGTATAGGCTTATAAAAATTCGTCACACATTTAGGTCCCACATAATGTGTTAAGTGGATATGTTCATGTTAAGTTATTGTGTACTCCTAGGAAGATAATTAAGATGTAAAAAAGATGGTGTGTAAGGTGGAAGAGTGGAAAAATTATAGATTACTAATGATCTAACCCAAATTGTATCTTAATTTGTGACGCAGGTCATGGTCAACAAGCCGGAAGAGCAATAGTACGTCCGATAAGAAGCGAAAGAGCAAGAAGGATTGAAATGATGAATTCCTTTCCTACTACTAAAGGGGGTTTGCTTTTGATAAGGGCCTTTCTTGGCTGTAAAAGAAAGTAAATAATTGCAGGGAAGGGTTTTAGCATCCTGTTTCCAGAGTTTAGATCATAAGCCCAGATAAGCTATATAAGCACATCAGGGTTTACAGATAAAACTACTAACTTTGCACAAAGAAGAGAAGAAGTGATGAAGGCAGCCCCTAGACTTATCGTTAAAGTCAAACATTCTACAAAATTTAAATTGTGAAGAATGGCCTTGTCAAAAAAATAGTCAAGAATGGTACGTATGGAAAACATAGAATCACACATTTGCATATCTACAACCCCATACAAAATAGTCTAAAGTTTTTAAAATTAATTTATAATTCTCTGTTATATAATTTGATTTTTTTGAAAAAATTAGCAAAAAAATATTTTTTTTAGAAAATTCGATTAATAACATTTACTTGTTGAAAAGGGTCCAAAACTAGAAAAATAGGGATTATGTTGCTAGAGTTATTGAGCTAATAATACCAACTTCAAAAGATTGTTACTTTTGTAAAACGTGTCCTGTATGTGTATACTTTTACAAATACTTTGAAATTGAGAGATTTAGAAATTACATAAATTATAAAAAGTTGTAGCGAATATATTAAAATCCATATTTTTTAATTTAAAAATCCTGCAATACATTGATATTACATTTAAATTTACAAATCAAATCTAATATACTGGAATTTTTAATATTTTGGAATCCTAGTGGAATACCCAATATTTTCAAAAATAATTAACAAATCTAATCTAGGGTTAAGTTCTATGTAGACCACTTTTTTTGGAGACCTTGGAGACCAGTTGTGTTGTGCAAGTTAAATGTGGCATAAAAACATTGTAAAACATAGTATTTGTAAATTATGCTCTACAAAGATCTTTATTTTATTCAAAATCTTGAATATCATATATGTACTGCATGTAAAATATAAAATATTACAAAAATACTTTAATGTGCAAAACATGTTAAGTTTGCAGAACATTTGTTCAGCTTGCAGAACATACACATTTTACTTATTAAACTTAAATGATCTTCAATAGTTTTAATGAATTAGTGATATTCCTAGAACATACTTCACAAAATAATAAATTTTATAGTGTTTTTTTGTAGAACATATGGTCTCCAAGGTCTCCGATTAAAAATGGTCTCCATAGAACTTTTCTCATCTAATTGAATACGACAAGATTTTCTAAATTTCATAAAATCTAATTTAAGTAAATATGAATATCTTTAACATCCAAAAAGATCATTTAAAATCCCCTCAAATACACCTACTAAGCATCCCTTTTAGAATATTTTAGGCCGTCAATATATTTATACCCCTTTCTACAATAACCATTTACACTTCTCAAAACAAATAACATATACACAGTTTTATGCACAATCAGTACAAGATGAGAAAAATGGCACCACCTGAGTACCAGATCTTGAACTTAGACATAGATTTGGTCATCATCATCTTCTCCTTACTCTTGAATGATAACTTCATAGATTTTGCAAACTTCTTTCAGATATGGGTATTCTATCAAACTCAAAAACATATATCTATAACCCTACAACATATAGATTGGTCAAATATCCATATTCATGAAAGTAGTTTAAACCCAATTGCCCAACACAAATTCTCCGCCTTCCTTGAAGACTGCAAAACCAGAGGTATAAATCACGCACTATGTTATGATGCCTGTAAGCATCTTCTACAAAGGAAATCGTGAAAATAACCTATACATCCTTCGACAACTTTCACACAACCATTTCCTTTCATTTCTAGCATTTCATGTAATTCAGCTCAATATATAATGGAGCTTGTGTTGAAGAATCTGCTACATCCATCTACCATAGACTAAAGAATTTCCGGTTCAAATCTAATTTACAAAGTATGGTGATAACGCTTCAGAAGTACACCAGGCAGCACAACCGAGGAAGCTGGAATGCAGTTCGACCATTCACCCCACTCCCTTTATGGTGTCGATTAGGTAATGCAGAATATAACATTTCTATCCATGGCTGGCCTCCTACTTTTGAAGAAATTATCAACTCTACTTGCCCTCTCTGTTGTCTGCACATGATATGTTACAAATTTTCGAAGAATATCTGTATTGGTTTTAATTTTTATATAGTGCTTTTATGAAGTATACCATAGATATTCACTTTTTACCTAATTATTGCAAATAAATTACGGAAAAAATATGGCGGTGTCTACACTCTCGACTTTTTTCACAAATTTTTGGACTAACCACTCAAGTGAAAGAACATAAAAATATTCTTCATAAATTGTTTCATCTATCACATTTTTTTTCTTAGAAAGCCGTGTTTAAAATTTCAGATTGGTCAATTGTTGTTGACCTCTAAAGTCGAGAAAGGTAAAAGATCAGAGCATCGATCAGATTGAATTTTCGTACCTTAAAAATTTGGAAATTAAGATATCTCACTCGAATTTCAACTTACATCCAACCTCCGCAAGTAAAATCATGTCTTCCTAATTATGTCTTCCATATGTTAATTTCCCCAAACTGACTTATGCAAAATTCATGAAGTTTTGGTACATAAGAAAAAGCCTTCTAAACACGATTAAAAAAGGACCTGCTAGTCAAAACTGATAGTCAATAATACTTGAACACAACACTATATTAAAAAAAATATAAAAAGTAAGTTATAATAAATTTCATTTCATAGCTTAAAATAAAGAAACCTTAGTTGAATACACACTCCAGATGATCTTGCACACATTCATTCGAAACTAAATTAATATGAGATAAAGCAAAGTTACAATGAGAAGAGTTAATCTATACACTGTTAAGTGAATAAAGGAGATTATCTATATTAATTTAATAAATTAAAATCATTCTCAACAATAAAATGACTAAACTAAGTGCATTTCTTGTCTGGAAAGCCGCCTTCTTAGGTACATCATAAATTCATAATTTATGGGGAGTAGTTTCTTGTGCACATAAAAGTCTAATATAGAAAAGAAATTAATATGAGTGCACATGGTATTATATATTCTAAATCTTTTTTCATATTTGTCATCATGCGAGATAAAGACATTAATTCTACAAATATACTGATATTATATGATTCACAAATTTATTAATATCAGGTCAATATAATATACTCTTAAGAGTTTTAATAGTTAATGTATATGATTTTAGCACTAGGTGTTAGTTTCGAATATTGAAGCGTTTTGTAAGTTTTGTCTAACTGATCTTCAATGGTTGGTGCCTTTTTAATTTTTTCTCATACTAAAAATAAATATTTTGATTCGATTGAAGTGGATATGATCGATTTTCAAAAAATCTGACACTTGATCCAGTTTGAAGAATTAAATGGATTTTGATGCGGATTTAAGGTGATTTATCAAAACTGTATAGATCATCTTATAATTCATACTATATACGCTAAACTATTTCTACCTTTATCATAATGCTAGATAAAGACATTATTTCTTCAAATACACTGATATTGTATTCACAAGTATTCACAAAATTTTTAATGAGAGTTAATAATTACTTAATGTTAAAAATTTGGAGATATTAAGCCATGCCAAAATGTGGTATGACTAGACCCGGTTCTTCGGTGTAGCTTGCTGGAGTGGAGAACTAATAATTCTTCGAGCTTTCAAATTTCCTCGATCGTTGAAAACCGATTAATGTTTGAAAAGTAAATAATATTGAGCACTATAATGCTCACAATCCGTATGCGAGTGCAAGTATGACAGTATGGGAGAACCGATATAGGGTATATATTTTTCTAAGATTTTAAAAGTGTGAGTATAGTAATATCATTTTGAAATCCATTGCCCTCTTTATTGTCAAGTTGGGACCTTGGCTTTTTATATATTTTGTGAATTGGTGTACACATATTTCAAGTGTCTTTGTTAACCCTCGAGCCCCTAAGTTGGTGTGCAGGGCCTTCAATAACCTATAGTATCGTGGACTATCCTTTGGATTTTTGTATATTGCATCAATTGGAATACACTTTTCAAAAAATTTAAAAAAATTATTAGTAAAAGTAAAAAAAATAATTTTTTAAAGTAAAGGTGTAATTATTCACATAAAATAAACATTTAAAAAATTTATTCGTCAGATATAATTATCGATTTTGAAAAAACCTATTATTTAATATATGTTATTCAATCAATTTAAATTTTCGAAAAAGTTATTTGAGTTTCTTTTTCTCAAAAGAAAAAGAAAATAATTTTTTAAAGAAATTAGTCGGTAACCTTACCGAAAATCATACAAAGTTCAGTGATAAATCTGTTATTAAACTTGATGCCACAATAGTTACACTTCACTTTTTGTTATCCATTTTAAGGGGACTAACGGGAGTAACATATTTAAAATTTTTTTGTTCAGGGTGTTTGACTGAAAACTTTTTTGGGCTGGTAACCCAAGTAAAATTTTGGTATTGCACAGTGGTGAACTAAATTATTAATGTATTGAGCTCAATATGTAAAAGCATGTGTTGAAGAATCTGCTACATCCATCCACTAGAAGCTAAAGAAATTTGCGGTTCAAATCTAATCTACAGAGTTTGGTGATAAGACTTCAGAAGTACAACATACAACACAACTGAGGAAGCTGGAATGAAGTTCGACCATTCACCCCACTCTCTTTATTGTGTCCATTAGTTTGGGCAAGCATAAAATTGCATACATTTCTATTTCCATTGCTGGCCTTTTACTTTTAAAGAAATTATCAACTTCACTTGCCCTCTGTGTTGTCTGCAGATGATATGTTACAAAATTTTTGAAGAATATATGTACTTGTGTTAATTTCTATTATAATGATTTTGAAGTATACTATACTAACCAATTTTTACATATTCTATTGCAAAGAAACAGCAAAAATATGGCAGTTTCTAAGCTCTCAATTTCAACACATAATTTGCACGACTAACCAAAACTTTCAGTTTTCACAAATTTTTACACTAATTAGAAATACACTCATATAGTATTCAAAAAATTATAAATATATCGTCAACAATCACACACCCCTAAATTTAGTTTTAATGATTAATGTATATGATTTTAATAGTGGGTGTTAGTCTCGAATGTTGAAGCATTTTAATAAGTTTGGTTTATCTAGGTGATCTTTAATCGTTGGTGCCTTCTTAATTTTTCCACATACTAAAAATATATACGAATTTGATATTTGATTCGAATGAAGTGGATAGGATGGCTCTTCTAAAATTATGACAGTTGAATCATTCTTAAAAATTAAATGTATTTTGATGCATATTTAGGGTGATTTGATCAGAACACAATACGCAGGAAGGCCTATTCGCAGTACAGTTAATAATAAAGGGGAAATGTGGAATTCGCAGCCTAATAAGAATTGAGACTTTTAGGGTTATGGTGGACTTCACTGCGTGCCTATATTGCAAAAGAAGAAGTACTGCACCACTTATGGCACACAGAACTTCCGGAATTAAGGAAAGCAAGTTTAAACAAAGATTATATCGTATAGGCTTATAAAAATTCGTCACACATTTAGGTCCCACAAATGTATTAAGTGGATATGTTCATGTTAAGTTATTGTGTCCTGCTAGGAAGATAATTAAGATGTAAAAAGATGGTGTGTAAGGTGGGAGTGGAAAAATTATAGGTTACTAATGATCTAACACAATTGCATGTTAATTTGTAACGCATGTCATGGTCAACAAGCCGGGAAGAGCAATAGTACCGTCCGATAAAGCGAAAGAGCAAGAAGGATTGAAATGATGAATTCCTTCTACTACTAAGGGGGTTTGCTTTTCATAAGGGCCTTTCTTGGCTGTAAAAGAAAGTAAATAATTGCAGGGAAGGTTTTAGCATCCTGTTTCCAGAGTTTAGATCATAAGCCCATATAAGCTATATAAGCACATGGGGGTTTACAGATAAAACTACTAACTTTGCACAAAGAATAGAAGAAGTGATGAAGGCAGCCCCTAGACTTATCGTTAAAGTCAAACATTCTACAAAATTTAAATTGTCAAGAATGGACTTGTCAAAAAAATAGTCAAGAATGGTACGTATGGTAAACATAGAATCACGCAATTGCATATCTACAACCCCATACAGAATAGTCTAAAGTTTTTATAAAATTAATTTACAATTCTCTGTTATATAATTTGATTTTTTTGAAAAAATTAGCAAAAAAAGATATTATTTTTTAGAAAATTAGATTAATAACATTTACTTGTTGAAAAGGGTCCAAAACTAGAAAAATAGAGATTATGTTGCTAGAGTTATTGAGCTAATAATACCAACTTCAAAAGATTGTTACTTTTATAAAACTTCCTGTATGTGTATACTTTTACAAATACTTTGAAATTGAGAGATTTAGAAATTACATAAATTATAAAAAGTTGCAGCAATATATTAAAATCCATATTTTTTAATTTAAAAATCCTGCAATACATTGATATTACATTTAAATTTACAATCAAATCTAATATACTGGAATTTTTAATTTTGGAATCCTAGTGGAATACCCAATATTTTCAAAAACAATTAACAAATCTAATCTAGGGTTAAGTTCTATGTAGACCACTTTTTTTGGAGACCTTGGAGACCACTTGTGTTCTGCAAGTTAAATGTGGCATAAAAACATTGCAAAACATATATTTTGTAAATCATGCTCTACAAAGATCTTTATTTTATTCAAAATCTTGAATACATATATGTACTCATGTAAAATATAAAATATTACAAAAATACTTTATTCTGCAAAACATGTTAAGTTTGCAGAACATTTGTGAACATTTGTTCAGCTTGCAGAATACACATTTTACTTATTAAACTTAAATGATCTTCAATAATTTTAATGAATTAGTGATATTCTAGAACATACTTCACAAAATAATAAATTTTATAGTGTTTTGATTGCAGAACATATGTGGTCTCCAAGGTCTCCGATTAAAAATGGTCTCCATAAAATTTTCTCATCTAATTGAATACGACAAGATTTTCTAAATTTCTAAAATCTAATTTAAGTAAATATGAATATCTTTAACATCCAAAAAGATCATTTAAAATCCCCTCAAATACACCTACTAAGCATCCCTTTTAGAATATTTTAGGCCCGTCGTATATTTATACCCCTTTCTACAATAACCATTTACACTTCTCAAAACAAATAACATATACACAGTTTTATGCACAATCAGTACAAGATGAGAAAAATGGCACCACCTGAGTACCAGATCTTGAACTTAGACATAGATTTGGTCATCATCATCTTCTCCTTACTCTTGAATGATAACTTCATAGATTTTGCAAACTTCTTTCAGATATGGGTATTCTATCAAACTCCAAAACATATATCTATTACCTACAATATATAGATTGGTCAAATATCCATATTCATGAAAGTAGTTTAAACCCAATTGCCCAACACAAATTCTCCGCCTTCCTTGAAGACTGCAAAACCAGAGGTATAAATCACAGCACTGTGTTATGATGCCTGTAAGCATCTTCTACAAAGGAAAGATCCTGAAAATAACTTATACATCCTTCGACAACTTTCACACAACCATTTCCATTCATTTCTAGCATTTCATGTATTCAGCTCAATATATGGAGCTTGTGTTGAAGAATCTGCTACATCCATCTACCATAGACTAAAGAATTTCGGTTCAAATCTAATTTACAAAGTATGGTGATAACGCTTCAGAAGTACACCAGGCAGCACAACCGAGGAAGCTGGAATGCAGTTCGACCATTCACCCCACTACTCCTTTATGGTGTCGATTGGGTAAGGAAAGGATAAGAACATTTCTATTTCCATGGCTGGCCTCCTACTTTTGAAGAAATTATCAACTCTACTTGCCCTCTCGTTGTCTGCAGATGATATGTTAAGAAATTTTCGAAGAATATCTGTATTGGTTTTAATTTTTCTTATAGTGCTTTTATGAAGTATACCATAATATTCACTTTTACCTAATATTGCAAATAAATTACGGAAAAAAATATGGCAGTGTCTACACCTCGACTTTTTTCACATTTTTGGACTAACCACTCAAGTGAAAAACAAAAAATATTCTTCATAAATTGTTTCATCTATCATATTTTTTTCTTAGAAAGCCATGTTTAAAATTTCAGATTGGTCAATTGTTGTTGACATCTAAAGCCAGAGAAAGGTAAAAGATCAGAGCATCGATCAGATTGAATTTTAAGTACCTTAAAAATTTGGAAGAATTAGAATATCTCACTCGAATTTCAACTTACATCCAACCTCCGCAAGTAAACTCATGTCTTCCTAATTATGTCTACCATATGTTAATTTCCCCAAAACTGACTTATGCAAAATTCATGAAGTTTTGGTACATAAGAAAAAGCCTTCTAAACACGATTAAAAAAGGACCTGCTAGTCAAAACTGATACTTCAATAATACTTGAACACAACACTATATTAAAAAAAATCATGTAAAAAGTAAGTTATAATAAATTTCATTTTAAAGCTTAAAATAAAGAAACCTTAGTTGAATACACACTCCAGATGATCTTGCACACATTCATTCGAAACTAAATTAATGTGAGATAAAGCTAATAGTTACAACGGCAAGAGTTAATCTATACACTGTTAAGTGAACAAAGGGAGAGATTATCTATATTACTTTAATAAATTAAATCATTCTCAACAATAAAATGACTAAACTAAGTACATTCTTGTCTGGAAAGCCGCCTTCTTCATGTACATCATAAATTCATAATTTATGGGGAGTAGTTTCTTGTGCACATAAGTCTAATATAGAAAAAAATTAAATATGAGTGCACGGGTATTATATATTCGAAACCTTTTTTCATATTTGTCATCGTGCGAGATAAAGACATTAATTCTACAAATATACTGATATTGTATATGATTCAAAAATTTATTAACATTGGTCAATAATCATATACTCTTAAGAGTTTTAATAGTTTTAATAGTTAATGTATATGACTTTAGCACTAGGTGTTAGTTTCGAATATTGAAGCGTTTTGTAAGTTTTTTCCAAGTGATCTTCAATGATTGGTGCCTTTTTAATTTTTTTCTCATACTAAAAATAAATATTTTGATTCGATTGAAGTGGATATGATCGATTTTCAAAAAATCTGGCACACTTGATCCCTTTTGAAGAATTAAATGGATTTTGATCAAAATACTATAATAAATCATCTTATAATTATCATACTATATAAGCTAAACCTTTTTTACCTTAATCAAATGCTAGACAAAGACATTATTTCTTCAAGTACACTGATATTGTATTCACAAGTATTCACAAAATTTTTAATCAGAGTTAATAATTACTTAATGTTAAAAATTTGGAGATATTAAGCCATTCCAAAATGTGGTATGACAACTAACCCGGTTCTTTGGTGTAGCTTGCTGGAGTGGAGAACTAATAATTCTTCGAGCTTTCAAATTTCCTCGATCGTTGAAAACCGATTAATGTTTGAAAAGTATATAATATTGAGCACTATAATACTCACAATACATATACGAGTGCAAGTATGATAGTATGGGAGAACCCGATATAGGGTATATATTTTTCTAAGATTTTAAAAGTATGAGTATAGTAATATCATTTTGAAATCGATTGCCCTCTTTATTGTCAAGTTGGGACCTTGGCTTTTTGTATGATTCTCGTAATGATATGTCTTTGTTAACCCTCGAGTCCCTAAGTTGGTGTGCGGGGCCTTCAACAACCTATAGTATCATGAACTATCCTTTGGATTTTTGTATATTTCTTGAATTGGCGTACACACCTTTTCAAAAATTTAAAAAAATTATTAGTAAAAATAAAAATATATAATTTTTAAGTAAAAGTGTAACTATTCATAAAAAATAAACATTTAAAAAATTTATTCGTCAGATACAATTATCGATGTTGAAAAAAACTATTATTAAATATATGTTATTCAATCAATTTAAATTTTCGAAAAAGTTATTTGAGTTTCTTTTTTTCAAGAGAAAAAAATATTTTGTTTTTTAAAGAAATTAGTCGGTAACCTTACCGGAAATGATACAGAGTTGATCAGTGATAAATTCGTTATTAAACTTGATGCCTTATCAGTTGCACGTCACTTTTTTGTTATCCATTTTAAGGGGACTAACGGGAGTAACATATTTAAAATATTTTTATTGTTAAGGTGTTTGACTGAAAACTTTTTTGGGCTGGTAACCCAAGTGAAAGTTTTGGTATTGTACAGTGGCGAGCTAAATCATTAATATATTGAGCTCAATATGTAATGAAGCATGTGTTGAAGAATCTGCTACATCCATCCACTAGAAGCTAAAGAAATTTGCGTTCAAATCTTATCTATAGAGTTTGGTGAAAAGACTTCAGAAGTACAACAGACAACACATAATTTGCACGACTAACCAAAACTTTCAGTTTTCACAAATTTTTACACTAATTAGAAATACACTCATATAGTATTCAAAAAGTATTGATATCGTCAACAATCACACACCCTTAAATTTAGTTTAAATAATTAATGTATATAATTGTGATAGTGGGTGTTAGTCTCGAATGTTGAAGCATTTTAATAAGTTGGGTTTATCTAAGTGATCTTTAATCGTTGGTGCCTTCTTAATTTTTCCGCATACTAAAAATCTATACGAATTTGATATTTGATTTGAATGAAGTGGATAGGATGGCTCTTCTCAAATTATGACAGTTGAATCATTCTTAAAAATTAAATGGATTTTGACGCATATTTTGGGTGATTCGATCAGAACATAATCCATTGGAAGGCCTATTCGCAGTATAGTTAATAATAAAGGGAAACGTGGACTGCACTGTTGCGATATATTGCAAAAGAAGTAGTACTGTCCACTTATGGCACATAGAACTTCCAGAATTAAGGAAAGCAAGTTTAAACAAAGATTCTCTGGTATAGGCTTATAAAAATTCGTCACACATTTAGGTCCCACATAATGTGTTAAGTGGATATGTTCATGTTAAGTTATTGTGTACTGCTAGGAAGATAATTAAGATGTAAAGAAAGATGGTGTGTAAGGTGGCAGAGTGGAAAAATTGTAGGTTACTAATGATCTAACACAAATTGCATCTTAATTATGATGCAGGTCATGGTCAACAAGCCTGGAAGAGCAATAGTACCGTCCGATAAGAAGCTAAAGAGCAAGAAGGATTGAAATGATGAATTCCTTTGCTACTACTAAAGGGGGTTTGCTTTTCATAAGGGCCTTTCTTGGATGTAAAAGAAAGTAAATAATTGTAGGGAAGGGCTTTAGCATCCTGTTCCCAGAGTTTAGATCACAAGCCCACATAATCTATCACTACAACAAAAATGTCAATAGACATCACACATTAGACATCGGTTGGACGGTGCCACTGATGTTAAAAGTTTTAATGACATCACCCCGTGTTTTTCTGATGTCTTTGTTATTTAAAGACATCGGTTATAATTAAACCAATGTCTAAACTTTACAAACAAAAAATAAAAATTCTCGCTCACCTTCATTTTCCCCCCTTAGTCAAAATCCCCTCCTTCCAAAATTTTCCCCTCCCAAAATTTCCCCCCTTAACCAATTTTTTGTTCCCCCATTCCTCACTTCAGATAATTAAAATCGAAAAACAAAAAGCTAAAAACTAAAATTAAAAACTAAAAACAAAATCTCTCTCTCTGCTCACTCTCTCTCGAACCCCTCTCTCTCAAACGTCTCTCTCCACTCACAATCTCTGTAAACTCCGCTCACCATCTCACCTCCTCTCACATCTCTCTCAACTGGTCACAATCTCTCCACTCACGATCTCTCTGTTAAGCACTGTACTTTGGTAAGTTATCTATGTACTCGAATCGAACTGATCTTCACTACTTGAAAACGAGTTTTATAAATTGATGGTTTTTGAATTCGAAACCCTAATTTGTAAAATTGGGGTTTTTTTTAATTGGAAACCCTAAATGTTTTTATTAAATTAAATTTTATTTGAAGTTCCTTATTCGAAACCCTAAATTTGTTGTTATATGGCTTCACTTCACTCAGCAATTAAGCTTTCGAAGATAAAGGCTATGACCTATGTGATGATTTTCTTGTTTCAATTGTGAGGACACTTACATTGAAAAAGGCTGTTTTGCTTTTTGGAGAAGGTGATTTATAGATGTAATAAGTTGTTGGGATTTTAGATCTTCATGTATAATCTTATTTAAAGCCAGATTCCTTTTTAATTGCCGAGTATGTTTTCTCTTGTTCTATATGAACAATGTTTAAGCATTACTATTTATTCAGGCTATTTTGGTGTGGGCTACAAGTCCAAAAATATTTACAGTCACTGAATTATTTTATCCTATCATGTTCTTGTTTCTTCTAATTCTATACTAAATAATTATGGTTTTTTTGTTGCGTTAGTGATTTTTAAATGGGCCAAATAAGTGTTAGTATAAATCTATTTTAGTATGAAACCAGAGATGATACACAATCTTGTGGTCCAATTTCACCATCATGGTTTTAGACATCTTCACTAAACTGTACCTGGGAATTTTAGATTCTAATTGTTGTACCGGCAGGACAGGTTCCCTTAAAAGTTCAGAATAAATGAAATATGCCAACTTAATTTGCAACAGGAAGGAACTTTAAAGCTGGAAATCAAGAGAAAGGCTAGAGAATAGACAGAAGGATAACCAATATATAATCCTACATCCATCAGTAAAAAAATGCATACAACTTGCTTCACACACCACTTTTATCAACTAGTGTTAGCAAGATTATTTTGCCTTTTGTTATTTTTTAATGTAGGGATAAAAGTAATACTCCTTCAAGGTTCACACCCAAAGGAAGCACAACGGACTTATCAGCATTCACCGATTCAAATCGCTGCATAAAGTTAAAAGGAAAGCTAATTTCATGATTATTCAATTGAAAATTTAAGTGACTGTTTTGATTTATTTAGTGTAAGTTTCATCTGCTTAATTCCGTGATAGTCTTGTTATGGACTCTTTCTTGAGTGATAATAATGCATAAACTTGATTTACGTGTACCTAAACTCTGTATTACTTTTTTCTGATATCCGGGGATGGAAATATTTGGTTTTTCTGATGCATGCTTTCAGGACTTGACAATCTCGACAAAAGTACAAGTTGGGAGCAGAGATTTACCTACCTTAATAAATTATACTCGTGATTTAGTAGAGGTCTGTAATTTTATTCTTTTATCTCTAAATGCCCGCTGTAAGGCAGTATTGGAATGTGCTATATTTTTTAGTAATAATTCTTTCTTGTAACTTGATGCAGAGACTGTTAACTGCATTGAGAATGTATAAGCCAAAGAGGTATAAGATCACGATCCTGAATAACATTGGCGGTGTAGTGAAGCCAGGAAGGTATATGCATGTTTTAAATTCTTCTAGAAGTGATACTGTCCTTCATTTTCATGAAGGCTGATATTAAATAAGTTTAAGATGACTAATTAATGTAATGACACTAAAAAGAATTTTGATATTTAATTTTCCTGAAGGTGGCTCATGATTTGCCTGTTGCATAGAAGTCTACTATTAGTATCAGTTTACTCACCAAATGAGTCCTGAATCCTATTCTAGAATACAAAGTTACCAACTGCTGTTAATGATCTCTTACTTTGTATAGTTTAAAATTTTGTTTCATTCTGCACCATTGTTCATTGGACTTTTCTCTTTTTTTATCGGAATAGCATATTCTGTTGAGGTAAAGTTCATGTATTTTCATTTAATAACCATAATTAATTCATAAAATATAGGTAGAATTTCCTATGCAACATACTCAAAAGTCAAAAGGTTTAGACATTGTGTCCAGTGCTCAATAATTCAAGAGCCTCCTCCCCATTGCAACATTGCTTTTCATTTATCCGGTCTCCTAAATTTACAGCCAGGAGCAGTAAAAAAATATCCATGATAGAACAAGTTGCGTTAACTATTATACATTACTGCTAAGTGCCATTATTTGGATAAACGTCTAGGCTGTATTTATTTTGTAATTAAGGATGGTTTCCTTTTATGTTTGTTCCGGTGTTAGTACGGAGCTGGTGTGAGTGTGATTGTTGATGTTTATTATGCATTTCTGCCAAAATAGAACATGATATTTAATTGATTTATTGGTTGGTTGTGCTGCTGCCAAGATCGTTAATATTAGTCAAACATATATTTTTTGTGGTAGGTTTGAGCAACTACACATGTCCACAAAATTAAAACATGGAAGCACTCACTGTGAGTTGACACTAAAATACTATGACGTTTGTGCCCGAGAAGGTTCACTTGCCCAGGTTAGGTTTTTCAGTTTGCATGTTTCTTTTTTTACAATATTAATGTCTTGCAGCATCAGAATATTTCCGAGGTTTGTTTTGGTTTTTAATTTTTTTTAATTTTTTAATTTCGTAATCCACAATCACATTACTTTCTAAAGCTTATAGTGACGGTTATAAATATATGCCTCTAGTTGGCTTTTCAGTTAACTGTAATCCACAAGCACATTACTTTCTAAGTTATTGAAAATTTGATTCTTAGGAGCCAAGGAGGCTAAGTGGTAGATCAAAGCAGAGTGGATTGAGGAGAAGAATTTGAAGGTCATTCTTAAGCTTGGGATGAAGCCCATCCCTGGGGTCAGCCGTGTCACCGTTAAGAAGAGCAAGAATGTGAGTTTCTTACTCAGTAACATTTACTTAATGTGCGTCCATTTTTTTGCTCTTCACGAATCAGTCTCATTTTCAGCATCTAATTTTTGATTTATTCTTTTCAGATTCTATTTGTCACTGTTAGGTGCGAAGCTGCAGGACTAGAAGATGCATTGTGTAAACGAGTAATGATCACTCCCGAAGAAGTTATAAAACGAAGTCTTGATCCTCTTAGTGCAGCTGTTAGCAGGGATGGCTTAACTAAGACACTATATTCTCGATATTTATGTTAGCAAGGATGTCTTAACAAGCATTAACAATTGTTTGGTTTTGAACGATTCTGTAATAAAACGAGATACTTGATATTTATGTTGCTCAATATAAGTGTTTAGTTAGTTCATTGTTTAAATACTTTCAATGAATAAATATTTATGTCAAAAAAATAATTGTACATCACTTTTAATGAATAAATACTGATGTCAAAAAAAAATTGTACATCACTTTTAATATATAAATACTGATGTCACACAGACAATTGTACATCACTTTATTGAAGAAAAACTGATGTCAAAAAAGTTGATATACATCGCTTTTTCCTAAAAAACTGATGTCAAAGACTGACATGTTCAAGTCTAAAATAAACATAGACATCACTTTGTTTGGGATAAAACCGATGTCTAAGTGCCAATATAGACATCACCTTTTACTAAATAAATCGATATTTAATATCTAATTTTTACATCACCTAAATGAAAATATTCGATGTCTATGTGAAAAAAAAAACATAGCTCATTATATGTTTAATTTGTTGTAATATGTGTAATTTATTTATTAAATTATTTATTTCTAACATTTTTTTTGTAAAAAACAATGTATGGACATCAGTTTTTTTGCCAGAAACGATGTCTAAGCAAGTAAAGACATCGGGTTATGGCCGATGTCTAGAATAGACATCACCGAGCATCAACATCCGTTGCCAAATAGCATAGACATCGGCCAAAAAAATGATGTCTATGGATATTTTTCTTGTAGTGTATATAAGCACATGTGGGTTTACAGATAAACTACTAACTTTGCACAAAGAAGAGAAGAAGTGATGAAGGCAGCCCCAAGCCTTATCGTTAAAGTCAAACATTCTACAAAATTTAAATTGTCAGAATGCCTTGTCAAAAAAAAATAGTCAAGAATGGTACATATGGTAAACATAGAATCAAAATTTGCATATCTACAACCCCATACAAAGTAGTCTAAAGTTTTTATAAAATTAATTTACAATTCTTGTTATATCATTTTATTTTTTTAAAAAAATTAGCAAAAAAAAGATATTATTTTTTAGAAAATTAGCTTAATAACATTTATTTGGTAAAAAGGGTCCAAAACTAGAAAAATAGAGATTATGTTGCTAGAGTTATTGAGCTAATAATACCAACTTCAAAGATTATTACTTTTATAAAACTTGTCCAATATGTGTATACTTTTACAAATACTTTCAAATTGAGAGATTTAGAAATTACATAAATTATAAAAGTTGTAGCAAATATATTAAAATCCATATTTTTTAATTAAAAAATCCTCCAATACATTGATATTACATTTAAATTTACAATTCATTTCTAGCATTTCATATATTCAGCTCAATATATAATGGAGCTTGTGTTGAAGAATCTGCTACATCCATATACCATAGACTAAAGAATTTCCGGTTCAAATCTAATTTACAAAGTATGGTGATAACGCTTCAGAAGTACACCAGGCAGCACAACCGAGGAAGCTGGAATGCAGTTCGACCATTCACCCCACTCCCTTTATGGTGTCGATTGGGTAAGGAAAGGATAAGAACACATTTCTATTTCCATGGCTGGCCTCCTACTTTTGAAGAAATTATCAACTCTACTTGCCCTCTCTGTTGTCTGCAGATGATATGTTACGAAATTTTCGAAGAATATCTGTATTGGTTTTAATTTTTATTATAGTGCTTTTATGAAGTATACCATAGATATTCACTTTTTACCTAATGTATTGCAAATAAATTACGGAAAAAAATATGGCGGTGTCTACACTCTCGACTTTTTTCACAAATTTTGGACTAACCACTCAAGTGAACGAACATAAAAATATTCTTCATAAATTGTTTCATCTATCACATTTTTTTCTTAGAAAGCCGTGTTTAAAATTTCAGATTGCTCAATTGTGGTTGACCTCTAAATCCTGAGAAAGGTAAAAGATCAGAGCATCGATCAGGTTGAATTTTATGTACCTTAAAAATTTGGAAGAATTAAGAATATCTCACTCGAATTTCAACTTACATCCAACCTCCGCAAGTAAAATCATGTCTTCCTAATTATGTCTACCATATGTTAATTTCCCCGAACCTAACTTATGCAAAATTCATGAAGTTTTGGAACATAAGAAAAAGCCTTCTAAACACGATTAAAAAAGGACCTGCTAGTCAAAACTGATACTTCAATAATACTTGAACACAACACTATATTAAAAAAAAATCATGTAAAAAGTAAGTTATAATAAATTTCATTTTATAGCTTAAAATAAAGAAACCTTAGTTGAATACACACTCCAGATGATCTTGCACACATTCATTCGAAACTAAATTAATGTGAGATAAAGCTAATAGTTACAACGGCAAGAGTTAATCTATACACTGTTAAGTGAACAAAGGGAAATTATCTATATTACTTTAATAAATTAAAATCATTCTCAACAATAAAATGACTAAACTAAGTACATTTCTTGTCTGGAAAGCCGCCTTCTTCACGTACATCATAAATTCATAATTTATGGGGAGTAGTTTCTTGTGCACATAAAAGTCTAATATAGAAAAGAAATTAAATATGAGTGCACATGGTATTATATATTCTAAATCTTTTTTCATATTGTCATCATGCGAGATAAAAACATTAATTCTACAAAATATACTGATATTATATATGATTCACAAAATTATTAATATCAGTCAATAGTAATATACTCTTAAGAGTTTTTAATAGTTAATGTATATGATTTTAGCACTAGGTGTTAGTTTCGAATATTGAAGCGTTTTGTAAGTTTTGTCTAAGTGATATTCAATGGTTGGTGCCTTTTTAATTTTTTCTCATACTAAAAAAAAATATTTTGATTCGATTGAAGTGGATATGATCGATTTTCAAAAAATCTGACAGTTGATCCAGTTTGAAGAATTAAATGGATTTTGATGCAGATTTAAGGTGATTTGATCAAATACTGTAATAGATCATCTTATAATTATCATACTATATACGCTAAACCTATTTTCTACCTTCATCATAATGCTAGATAAAGATATTATTTCTTCAAATACACTGATATTGTATTCACAAGTATTCACAAAAGTTTTAATGAGAGTTAATAATTACTTAATGTTAAAAATTTGGAGATATTAAGCCATGCGAAAATGTGGTATGATAACTAGACCCCGGTTCTTCAGTGTAGCTTGCTGGAGTGGAGAACTAATAATTCTTCGATCTTCAAATTTCCTCGATCGTTGAAACCCGATTAATGTTTGAAAATTAAATAATATTGAGCACTATAATGCTCACAATCCGTATGCGAGTGCAAGTATGACAGTAAGCGAGAACCGATATTCGGTATATATTTTTCTAAGATTTTAAAAGTGTAAGTATAGTAATATCATTTTGAAATCCATTGCCCTCTTTATTGTAAAGTTAGGACCTTGGCTTTTTATATATTTCGTGAATTGGTGTACACACATTTCAAGTGTCATTGATTCTCGTAATGATATGTCTTTGTTAACCCTCGAGCCCCTAAGTTGGTGTGCGGGGCCTTCAATAACCTGTAGTATCGTGGACTATCCTTTGGATTTTTGTATATTGCTTGAATTGGTGTACACACTTTTCAAAAATTTAAAAAAATTATTAGTAAAAGTAAAAAAAAAATAATTTTTTTAAGTAAAGGTGTAATTATTCACAAAAAATAAACATATAAAAAATTTATTCATCAGATACAATTATCGATTTTGAAAAAACCTATTATTAAATATATGTTATTCAATCAATTTAAATTTTCGAAAAAGTTATTTGAGTTTTTTTTTCTCAAAAGAAAAAGAAAATAATTTTTTAAAGAAATTAGTCGGTAACCTTACCGAAAATGATAGAAAGTTCAGTGATAAATTCGGTATTAAACTTGATGCCACATTAGTTACACGTCACTTTTTGTTATCCATTTTAAGGGGACTAACGGGAGTAACATATTTAAAATATTTTTATTGTTCGGGGTGTTTTACTAAAAACTTTTTTGTGCTGGTAACCCAAGTGAAAGTTTTGGTATTGTACAGTGGCGAACTAAATCATTAATGTATTGAGCTCAATATGTAATGAAGAATGTGTTGAAGAATCTTCTACATCCATCCACTAGAAGCTAAAGAAATTTGCGGTTCAAATCTAATCTACAGAGTTTGGTGATAAGACTTCAGAAGTACAACAGACAACACAACTTAGAAAGCTGGAATGAAGTTCGACCATTCACCCCACTCCCTTTATTGTGTCCATTGGTAGGGGCAAGCATAAAATTGCATACATTTCTATTTCCATGGCTGGCCTTCAACTTTAAAGAAATTATCAACTTCACTTGCCCTCTGTGTTGTCTGCAGATGATATGTTACAAAATTATTAAGAATATATGTACTTGTATTAATTTCTATTATAATGATTTTATGAAGTATACTATACTAACCAATTTTTACTTATTCTATTGTAAAGAAACAGTAAAAAATATGGCAGTTTCTAAGCTCTCAACTTCAACACATAATTTGCACGACTAACCAAAACTTTCAGTTTTCACAAATTTTTACACTAATTAGAAATACACTCATATAGTATTCAAAAAAATATTAATATCGTCAACAATAACAGACCCTTAAATTTAGTTTAAATAATTAATGTATATGATTTTGATAGTGGTTGTTAGTCTAGAATGTTGAAGCATTTTAATAAGTTGGGTTATCTAAGTGATCTTTAATCGTTGGTGCCTTCTTAATTTTTCCACATACTAAAAATCTATATGAATTTGATATTTGATTTGAATGAAGTGGATATGATGGCTCTTCTAAAATTATGACAGTTGAATCATTCTTAAAAATTAAATGGATTTTGATGCATATTTAGGGTGATTCGATAAAACACAATCCGTGGGAAGGCCTATTCGCAGTACAGTTAATAATAAAGGGGAAAATGTGGAATTCACAGCCTAATAAGAATTAAGACTTTTAGGGTTATGGTGGACTTCACAGTGTGCGATATATTGCAAAAGAAAGAAGTACTGCACCACTTATGGCACACAGAACTTCCAGAATTAAGGAAAGCAAGTTTAAAACAAAGATTCTATGGTATAGGCTTATAAAAATTCGTCACACATTTAGGTCCCACATAATGTGTAAGTGGATATGTTCATGTAAGTTATTGTGTACTGCTAGGAAGATAATTAGATGTAAAGAAGATGGTGTGTAAGGTGGAAGAGTGAAAAATTGTAGGTTACTAATGATCTAACACAAATTGCATCTTAATTTGTAACGCAGGTCATGGTCAACAAGCCGGGAAGAGCAATAGTACCGTCCGATAAGAAGCGAAAGAGCAGAAGGATTGAAATGATGAATTCCTTTCCTAATAAAGGGGGTTTGCTTTTGTAAGGGCCTTTCTTGGCTGTAAAGAAAGTAAAATAATTGCAGGGAAGGGCTTTAGCATCGAGTTTCCAGAGTTTAGATCATAAGCCCAGATAAGCTATATAAGCACATCGGGGTTTAAGAGATAAAACTACTAACTTTGCACAAAGAAGAGAAGAAGTGATGAAGGCAGCCCCTAGACTTATCGTTGAAGTCAATCATTCTACAAAATTTAAATTGTCTAGAATGGCCTTGTCAAAAAAAAAAATAGTCAAGAATGGTACATATGGTAACATAGAATCACTCATTTGCATATCTACAACCCCATAGAAAGTAGTCTAAAGTTTTTAATAAATTTAATTTACAATTCTCTGTTATATCATTTGATTTTTTTGAAAAATTAGCAAAAAAAGATATTATTTTTTAGAAAATTAGATTAATAACATTTACTTGTTGAAAAGGGTCCAAAACTAGAAAAATCGAGATTATGTTGCTAGAGTTATTGAGCTAATAATACCAACTTCAAAAGATTGTTACTTTTATAAAAACGTGTCCTGTATGTGTATACTTTTACAAATACTTTGAAATTGAGAGATTTAGAAATTACATAATTATAAAAAGTTGTAGCAAATATATTAAAATCCATATTTTTTAGTTTAAAAATCCTCGAATACATTGATATTACATTTAAATTTACAATCCAAATCTAATATACTGGAATTTTTAATATTTTGGGAATCCTAGTGGAATACCCAATATTTTCAAGTTAAATGTTGCATAAAAGCAGTGCAAAACATATTATTTTGTAAATCATGCTCTACAAAGATCTTTATTTTATTCAAAATCTTGAATATCATATATGTACTGCATGTAAAATATAAAATATTACAAAAATACTTTATTCTGCAAAATATGTTAAGTTTGCAGAACATTTGTTCAGCTTGCAGAACATACACATTTTACTTATTAAAATTAAATGATCTTCAATAATTTTAATGAATTAGTGATACTCGTAGAACATACTTCACAAAATAATAAATTTTATAGTGTTTTGATTGCAGAACATATGTGGTCTCAAAGGTCTCGGATTAAAAAGTGGTATCCATACAACTTTTCTCATCTAATTAAATACGACAAGATTTTCTAAATTTCTTAAAATCTAATTTAAGTAAATAGATATCTTTAACATCCAAAAAGATCATTTAAAATCCCGTGAAATACACCTACTAAGAATCCCTTTTAGAATATTTTAAGCCCGTCATATACAATAACCATTTACGCTTCTCAAAACAAATAACATATACACAATTTTATGCACAATCAGTACAAGATGAGAAAAATGGCACCACCTGAGTACCAGATCTTGAACTTAGACATAGATTTGGTCATCATCATCTTCTCCTTACTCATGAATGATAACTTCATAGATTTTGCAAACTTCTTTCAGATATGGGTATTCTATCAAACTCCAAAACATATTGTATGATCCTACAACATATAGATTAATCAAATATCCATATTCATGAAAGTAGTTTGGACCCAATTGCCCAACACAAATTCTCGGCTTTCCTTGAAGAATGCAAAATCAGAGGTATAAATCATGCACTGTGTTATGATGCCTGTAAGCATCTTCTACAAAGGAAAGATCCAGAAAATACCTATACATCCTTCGACAACTTTCACACAACCATTTACTTTCGTTTCTAGCATTTCATGTATTCAGCTCAATATATAATGGAGCTTGTGTTGAAGAATGTGCTACATCCATCTACCATAGACTAAAGAATTTCCGGTTCAAATCTAATTTACAAAGTATGGTGATAACGCTTCAGAAGTACACCAGGCAGCATAACCGAGGAAGCTGGAATGCAGTTTGACCATTCACCCCACTCCCTTTATGGTGTCGATTGGGTAAGGAAAGGATAAGTACACATGTCTATTTCCATGGCTGCCCTCCTACTTTTGAAGAATTATCAACTCTAATTGCCCTCTCTGCAGATGATATGTTACGAAATTTTCGAAGAATATCTGTATTGGTTTTAATCTTTCTTATAGTGCTTTTATGAAGTATACCATAGATATTCACTTTTTACCTAATATATTGCAAATAAATTATGGAAAAAAAATATGGCGGTGTCTACACTCTCGACTTTTTTCACAAATTTTTGGACTAACCCCTCAAGTGAAAGAACATAAAAATATTCTTCATAAATTGTTTCATCTATCATATTTTTTTCTTAGAAAGCCATGTTTAAAAATTTCAGATTGGTCAATTGTTGTTGTCAACTAAAGCGTGAGAAAGGTAAAAGATCAGAGCATCGATCAGATTAAATTTTACGTACCTTAAAAATTTGGAAGATTTAAGAATATCTCACTCGAATTTCAACTTGCATCCAACCTCCGCAAGTAAAATCTTTTCTTCCTAATTATGTCTTCCATATGTTAATTTTCCCCAAAACTGACTTATGCAAAATTCATGAAGTTTGGTACATAAGAAAAAGCCTTCTAAACACGATTAAAAAAGGACCTGCTAGTCAAAACTGATACGTCATATACTTGAACACAACACTATATTAAAAAAATCATGTAAAAAGTAAGTTATAATAAATTTCATTTTATAGCTTAAAATAAAGAAACCTTAGTTGAATACACACTCCAGATGATCTTGCACACAATCATTCGAAACTAAATTAATGTGAGATAAAGCTGTTAGCAGGGATGGCTTAACTAAGACACTATATTCTCGATATTTATGTTAGCAAGGATGTCTTAACAAGCATATAACAATTGTTTGGTTTTGAACGATTCTGTAATAAAACGAGATACTTGATATTTATGTTGCTCAATATAAGTGTTTAGTTAGTTCATTGTTTAAAATACTTTCAATGAATAAATACTTATGTCAAAAAAATAATTGTACATCACTTTTAATGAATAAATACTGATGTCAAAAAAAATTGTACATCACTTTTAATATATAAATACTGATGTCACACAGACAATTGTACATCACTTTTATTGAAGAAAACTGATGTCAAAAAAGTTGATATACATCGCTTTCTCCTAAAAAAACTGATGTCAAAGACTGACATGTTCAAGTCTAAAATAAACATAGACATCACTATGTTTGGGATAAAACCGATGTCTAAGTGCCAATATAGACATCACCTTTTACTAAATAAATCGATATTTAATATCTAATTTTACATCACCTAAATGAAAATATTCGATGTCTATGTGGAAAAAAACATAGCTCATTATATGTTTAATTTGTTGTAATATGTGTAATTTATTTATTAAATTATTTATTTCTAACATTTTTTTTGTAAAAAACAATGTGTGGACATCAGTTTTTTTTTCCAGAACGATGTCTAAGCAAGTAAAGACATCGGGTTATGGCCGATGTCTAGAATAGACATCACCGACATCAACATCCGTTGCCAAATAGCATAGACATCGGCCAAAAAATGATGTCTATGGATATTTTTCTTGTAGTGTATATAAGCACATGTGAGTTTACAGATAAACTACTAACTTTGCACAAAGAAGAGAAGAAGTGATGAAGGCAGCCCTAGCCTTATCGTTAAAGTCAAACATTCTACAAAATTTAAATTGTCAAGAATGGCCTTGTCAAAAAAAAATAGTCAAGAATGGTACATATGGTAAACATAGAATCAAAAATTTGCATATCTACAACCCCATACAAAGTAGTCTAAAGTTTTTATAAAATTAATTTACAATTCTTGTTATATCATTTTATTTTTTTAAAAAAATTAGCAAAAAAAGATATTATTTTTAGAAAATTAGCTTAATAACATTTATTTGGTAAAAAGGGTCCAAAACTAGAAAAATAGAGATTATGTTGCTAGAGTTATTGAGCTAATAATACCAACTTCAAAAGATTATTACTTTTATAAAACTTGTCCAATATGTGTATACTTTTACAAATACTTTCAAATTGAGAGATTTAGAAATTACATAAATTATAAAAGTTGTAGCAAATATATTAAAATCCATATTTTTTAATTAAAAAATCCTCCAATACATTGATATTACATTTAAATTTACAATTCATTTCTAGCATTTCATATATTCAGCTCAATATATAATGGAGCTTGTGTTGAAGAATCTGCTACATCCATATACCATAGACTAAAGAATTTCCGGTTCAAATCTAATTTACAAAGTATGGTGATAACGCTTCAGAAGTACACCAGGCAGCACAACCGAGGAAGCTGGAATGCAGTTCGACCATTCACCCCACTCCCTTTATGGTGTCGATTGGGTAAGGAAAGGATAAGAACACATTTCTATTTCCATGGCTGGCCTCCTACTTTTGAAGAAATTATCAACTCTACTTGCCTCCTAGTGTGTAAGGTGGAAGAGTGGAACAATTGTTGGTTACTAATGACCTAACACAAATTGCATCTTAATTTGTGACGCAGGTCATGGTCAACAAGCCGGGAAGAGTAAGAGTACCGCCCGATAAGAACCGAAAGAGCAAGAAGGATTGAAATGATGAATTACTTTCCTACTAATAAAGGGGGTTTGCTTTGATAAGGGCCTTTCTTGGCTATAAAAGAAAGTAAATAATTGTAGGGAAGGGCTTTAGCATCTTGTTTCCAGAGTTTAGATCACAAGCCCACATAAGCTATATAAGCACATCGGGTTTACACATAAACTACTAACTTTGCACAAAGAAGAGAAGAAGTGATGAACGCAGCCCCTAGCCTTATTGTTAAAGTCAAACATGCTACAAAATTTAAATTGTCAAGAATGGGCTGATAAAAAAAGGTGAAGAATAGTACACATGGTAAACATAGAATCAAGCATTTACATATCTACAACCCCATACCAATTAGTCTAAAGTTTGTATAAAATTAATTTAAAATTCTCTGATATATCATTTATTTTTTTGAAAAATTTAGCAAAAAAAGATATTATTTTTTAGAAAATTACCTTAATAACATTTACTTGTTGAAAATGGCCAAAACCTAGAAAAATAGAGATTATTTGCTAGAGTTATTGGGCTAATAATACCAACTTCAAAAGATTTTTACTTTTATAACTACGGGCTAATTCAACACGTTCACTTGAAAACTTGTTGAGTATGTGTATACTTTTACAAATACTTTAAAATTGAGAGATTTAGAAATTACATAAATTATAAAAAGTTGTAGCAAATATATTAAAATCCATATTTTTGAATTTAAAAATTCTCTACTACATTGATATTACATTTAAAGTGACCAATCAAATCTAATATACTGGAATTTTAAATATTTTGCAATCCTAGTGGAATACCCAATATTTCAAAAACAATTGACAAATCTAATTGAAATACCACAAGATTTTCTAAATTTCTTAAAATCTAATTTAAGTAAATATGAATATCTTTAACATCCAAAAACATCATATAAAATCCCCTCAAATACACCTATTAAGCATCCCTTTTAGATAAATTATGTTCTTTTTTACAAGTTTCCTTTAGGAAAATATTCATCCATATATTGCACAAATGCAACCAACCTGTTTACCAAATATGTAAATATTTCAGGCAGGTCAATATATTTATACCCCAATCTAGAATAATCACTTACACTTCTCAAACAAATAACATATACTCAGTTTTATGCACAATCAGTACAAGATGAGAAAAATGGCACCACTTCAGTACCAGATCTTGAACTTAGACGTAGATTTGGTCATCATCATCTTCTCCTTACTATTGAAAAATAACTTCATAGATTTTGTATACTTCTTTCAGATTTGCTTATTCTATCAAACTCCAAAACATATATCTATGATCCTACAAAAATAGATTGGTCAAATATCCATATTCATGAAAGTAGTCTGGACCCAATTTCCCAACACAAATTCTCTGCCTTCCTTGAAGACTGCAAAACCAGAGGTATAAATCATGCACTGTGTTATGATGCCTGTAAGCATCTTCTCTAAAGGAAAGATCCTGAAAATAACCTATACATCCTTAGACAACTTTCATACAACCATTTCCTTTCATTTCTAGCATTTCATGTATTCAGCTCAATATATAATGGAGCTTGTGTTGAAGAATCTGCTACATCCATCTACCAGAGGCTAAAGAATTTCCAGTTCAAATCTAATTTACAAAGTATGGTATAACGCTTCAGAAGGACACCAGGCAGCACAACCGAGGAAGCTGGAATGAAGTTTGACCATTCACCCCACTCCCTTTATGGTGTTAATTGGGCAAGGCAAGGATAATAATACATTTCTATTTCCATGGCTGACCTCCTACTTTTGAAGAAATTATCAACTCCACTTGCCCTCTCTGTTGTCTGCAGATGATATGTTATGAAATTTTTGAAGAATATCTGTATTAGTTTTAATTTTTATTATAGTGATTTTATGAAATCTACCATACATATTCAGTTTTTACCTAATATATTGCAAACAAATTACAGAAAAAAACATGGCGGTGTCTACACTCTTGACTTCAACCGATAATTTGCATGACTAATAAAAACTTTCAACTTTCACAAAATTTTAGACTAACCACTCAAGTGAAAGAACTTAAAAATCTTCTTCATAAATTTTGTCATCTATCACATTTTTTTCTTAGAAACCCATGTTTAAAATTTCAGATTGGTTAATCGTTGTTGACCTCTAAGGCCCTAGAAAGGTAAAAGATCAGAGCATCGATAAGATTGAATTTTACGTACCTTAAAACTTTGGAAGAATTAAAAAAAAAAAACTTCTCTTTTCTGGATCGAACCCAAATTCCTTAATTTCTTCAATAATCGCTTTAATTTTTTTTGTTGAAAGTTCCAAACTCGCAGTCTTGTTCCTCAACATCCCCGTAATTCTACATTCAGGCACCCCAAGACTCAACAGTAAATCAACATTAGGTGTTAAAGTCTTACGTATATCATGCTTAAGTACCCTTGAATTCCTCGTAATTGCAACAACCACACTCACATTATCTTAAGCATATGTTTGTATACAAATATAAACATATTGAAGTGATTATAGAGACAAGGGGTGTCTTAAAAAAGACAGAAAGTGCTAACTTTTGTGTTTCTTTTGGCTTTGCATTGTTTATTTAGGTTGTTGATTTTCTGTATTTTTGGGACGGGTAAGAAAAAGAGGGATAGTTGAAGAAAGTGGAGCTTTGGGCCTCTGGATTTTAGGATGGGTTGCTAAGTGGCCCAAATACATGTACAGGCTTTTTGAGATGAACAGATGTAGAAATTAGAATAATACATTCCCTCCCCTCCGATCCTCCACGTTTTTTATTTATATCGGGGGATGGGGATCAACACGTATTTTAATTCTCCCGTAAAATATGGTTTTTTAGAAAATTTTAAATATTTTTTTTCTTTTGAATAAAAATATAATGTTTAAATTTTTATACAGAAAAAGAAAATTTTAAAAATAAATTATAGAATCATATTTTGTAATAGTCTTAAAATGAGTGTCAAGAATGAAGAAAAAGTATATTAATAAATAACTGGGACATAGTGAGTATTAAAGAGTTTTTTCATATTGTTATCCCAAAAATTTTATTCTAAAGACGCTTTAGTTTTGCACTTTAAACACGAACATTTTGCACATTTTACTTCAAAACTATTCATTTTACACCTTTCGTTTTAACTAGTTTACTATGATATGCCGTGCTTCGCAGCGAACTTATAAACGTGTTTTTAAATAAAAATTTAAAATAATATTATGATATTTTTTGGGTTTCTAGTTTCGTGTTGGTCATTCTGAAATTCTGAATAATATAGAATTTTAAAGAAATGCTCTATAAACTCTTCTATGATTTTCTTGTCATCGGAAATCTTGATTCTGACCCTAACGTCTAGTAAACTGTGCTTCACAGTGTTCTTATAAACCTCGAGTTTTCATGTCCTACTCCCGACATTCATCAATTATTTGATTGACATGCGTGTTACCTGCGTGTTTATGATCACATTAAACAAAAAGTATTTAAACAAACCTAAAAATTGAGCGATAAATATAATAAAAAACTTAAAACAAAACAATAATCTTAATTTACTTAAAAAAGTACTATAGAATGAACCCTAAGACGAGTCCCTCGACTTACAAAACAAATCACAAAACCCAAACAGTAGTAAATTCATAACTTCAATCACAACATACTATAAAAATAATCATTAAGAGTTTAATTCACAAAAAACCCTTACACATGCATACTTACACGTGCAAATATATATGGAAAAATATAAGAAGGTGGCTCACCACTGTGCAGCTCACTCGATGTGTGTTGTGCTCAAAATCTCGCATGAGCTCATTTAAGGCCCATAAAGGGGATTGAGCCCAAAGGGCGTGGATTAAGACATGGTTGGGTGCAATTTTGTCCCAAAGATTATTGTTTTTGGAGGTATTTACACTTAGGTGCAGCGTACCATGTGAAGCTGCAGCTTATTATGAGAGGTTTTCTCACCTATATGAAGCTGCAGGCCACTAGAGGAAGTTAAAGCTAAATAGCAGAAGTTCAACTAGATTTTGGGTAGGCATGCATGGTCATGGAAGGTGTTGTTTATCAACAGGTGAAGCCTTGGTTAGGAAGGTGAGGTGCTGGAAGCACTCTGGTAACTGGTCAGGCTGGAGAGGTACTGGAACAGGCGTACCAGCATACCTCCTGGGTAGAATTAGTATTTGACAAGGATTATACCTCCTAAAATCAAGGATAATTGATTCTATTTTCAAGGAATGGTTTCCTAATGCATTTCTACCACTAAAAATATGGTGATAAGTCATTATTAAAGAATAAATATATGGTTTTATGATAATATATTTTGGTGATTGATTAATATGGATTTCTAGTTTCCAACCTAGTTAGGACACTGAAAGCTCGCTTGGAAGCAGTTGGATTAATTTGGGCACATGGAATGGCTTATCAAAACATGGCTTTCTCATCAAGTAAATGAGTCCAAAACCTGTGAACTACATGTGACTTGATTCCTATAAATATAGGATATGTAGGCACTTTGCAAGGGTGGGAAAACGTTGATTCTCACTCAATTTACTCTATCAGGATCACGTAGAAAGTGGAACAATATGCATTTATGGGCATCCCCGCGGCCGTCTAAGAATTACCCCCGCCTCCATTCTTGGAAACCTTGCAAACTCAGTCCCACAAAATGTCATATCTCTCGACCCACTCCAGCAGGCGAACCTGGAGCTGCGCTTGCGATAAAAAAGTTTGAAACAACAATATCCGTTCTTATACTTGAAAACCAAGGGTAAAATTAGTTATTTCAGCAATATTTACTCGGGGTGTCGTTACCAAATTCCTCTCATAATATTTTGGCGCTAGAAGGAGGGGATCATTATAATTTTTAGAGAGGAAGATGTCCGACGATGGTCATACCTTGAAGAATAAATGTGATAATCTTGCAAATGAGCCCATGAATGGTGTATCAACAAGAGATCTCGAGAATCAAGACGATATACATGAAGGAGAATCAATCTCTCAAGAAAGTGTGTTAAAAAAAGATGATGAATCGATGGAAAAACCCTAGCTTATCGGAGAAAATAGGTAAAAAGGTGTAAAAATGAATACATAACTTTGACATGCATGAGTTACGGTCTTGGGGAAAAAAGATTGAGAAAAATGGCCAAAAAGGAAGATATTTTACACTTATTTATACCCCTTTCTACAATAACCATTTACACTTCTCAAAACAAATAACATATACACAGTTTTATGCACAATCAGTACAAGATGAGAAAAATGGCACCACCTGAGTACCAGATCTTGAACTTAGACATAGATTTGGTCATCATCATCTTCTCCTTACTCTTGAATGATAACTTCATAGATTTTGCAAACTTCTTTCAGATATGGGTATTCTATCAAACTCTAAAACATATATCTATGATCCTACAACATATAGATTGGTCAAATATCCATATTCATGAAAGTAGTTTGGACCCAATTGCCCAACACAAATTCTACGCCTTCCTTGAAGACTGCAAAACCAGAGGGATAAATCATGCACTGTGTTATGATGCCTGTAAGCATCTTCTACAAAGGAAAGATCCTGAAAATAACCTATACATCCTTCGACAACTTTCACACAACCATTTCCTTTCGTTTCTAGCATTTCATATATTCAGCTCAATATATAATGGAGCTTGTGTTGAAGAATCTGCTACATCCATCTATCATAGACTAAAGAATTTTCGGTTCAAATCTAATTTACAAAGTATGATGATAACGCTTCACAAGTACACCCACTACAAGAAAAATGCAATCAGACAACGGTTAAAAAAATACCGTTGTCCTAAAAAATACAAAAACGATGAAATGATTTTGCAAAAAAAAAATAGTTGTGTGAGCTTAGGGACAGACAATAGTTATCTATCCGTTCAAAAACTGTTGTCTTTGTTATTCCCTCCCATGGAATCAGACAACAGTGTGCAAACTAAACTGTTGTCTTAGAATACTAAGACAACACGCTAGAACTGTTGTTAAATAACAACCATTTATCAGATTAAGACAATGGTTTTGCTGCTTATGTTGTGTAATTTGGACAAGTGCTTATTCTTACCCTTGTCTCATTAAAATCAAACAACTGTGTGTTTATATCATTGTTAAAAGGAAAGGCCACAGATAATAGTGTTTTAAAGCATTATATTTATAAGATTTACACAACCGATTTATAATGCGTTGTCTAAACACCACACTTTAAAAGATACTTTTAGAGGTTGTTTTGAATTATTTTTTTTTCATTCTCCCTCCTATTTTAATTTAATCTCCCGCAAAATTTTAACAACTCATCAGTTTACTTTTTTCATCTCTCAACTAATAGACAACGGTTTGAGATGTAAAAAACTTGTTAGAAACTCAAACACACAATGGTTTGGTTCTTCATGCATGTTGTCTAAACTCTAGGTAAAAGATGGTTTAATATATTATCTATAAACTCTTGTCTCTGAGTAATGTTAAAATAAAAATAATGAGTTGTATATATGTTAATCCCCAGAAAATTAATCCAAAAGCAGCCAACCAATGACTACCTAACAAAATATCATCCAACCAATATAGACTAGCAAAAAACCCTCAATCAAGTTGGAAAATCAGAATATTTCCTCAAGTCAACAACTAATTTCAATTGGATAATTCACAAACCAAATTCTATTACAATTTGACAAGATAATTAATCGAAAAATATAAAACCTAATTAAGCTCTCATGATGCCATATAAAGCTTCCAGAAGTAAGCGGACAAATGTAACAAGTTGTTGGCACAGAAGAAGCAGGGTATCATATATTGAACACCTTATTCGATCTAGAATTCCAACCAAAACCTTGACAAGCGACCAACTGTTTTAATTAAGCATGTCCATAAAACCAATAATACAATCAAACAGGCTTTTTCACGGTGTAGAATCAGATCCCAACAATAGTAAGTCTTTTTTCTTATGAATGAAAGTCTTTTCCAGCTTTCAATAAAATAGATTTACATTTATTTTCACTAAAATCATAATTCAACAATTCAACATCTAATTAAAATTAATGAATTTTGATTAGATTGACATCTTGAAACATAACTTTATAAAATAAAGTAGATGAAGAAGGAAAAATCAAAATATGTTCAGAACAAAGTACGTCGTTACTAACATTCAACTTATCAACTTATAAGTCGTAAATTCAACTTATAATTATTAAATATTAAAATTAAGGACATACGGTTTTAGTTTCAGTTTTGGCCAAAAATGTTCCGAACCAAACCGCGCTCCACCCTAGTTACAACTCCATCTTTAATTATTTTAAAATTTTACAAAGAGAAACTTAATATCCTTAATTATTATTTGTTTAATAAATGTTTGTTCACAAACGTCTCTCTTAGCATAATCTACGTTTGTTTATAGTAATATTCTTAATTATTATTATTATTTCTTTGTAGTGATATGATCGAAGTGTTCGAATCAGATTATCGAACTTTTAAGCTACCAAAAATTTAACTTTTATGGATAACATCAAATGTTTTATCAACATATGTGCACTCGCAAATATCGAACATTTAAAAATTAAAAGTTTTACAATAGATTATTTTTATTTTTGTTTTAGATTATAGACAACAGTTTAGGACAAAAAACTCTTGCTGGAAAATATATGAAACAACGGTTTGTGTTAGAAATTGTTACCCAACTACTATTTAAATAATATAGCATACGATAACGGTTTCCTGTAAGAACCGTTATGTGATAGTTGATCTTACAACAGTTACTATATCTCCAAATATATGGATAATTTAAATATATTTTAATTTTTTGATTTTTAGGTTTTAAAAAAATTAAATAATAACAGATTTTGTTGATTGTTGGATTAAACCAGATCTGTATCTAGGCCGTTGGTTTGAACTGAATTTTTTTTCATTTTCCCTCTCTTTTAAATTTCATCTCCCCCCTTTATTTTTTTAGTATCCCCCCAAAATATCCCCCCAAAAACTTTACTCCCCAACAAACTTCTTCCCCATCAGTTACTCCTCGTCATAACTCCCCAACACACTTCTTCCCCATCAGTTACTCTCCTTCACGGAGATTTTCTTCACACAATCTTCTTCCTCTTCTTCACACAATCTTCTTCCTCTTCTTCACACAATCTTCTTCCTCTTCTTCGATTCGATTATACTGGTATGTTTCTAATTCAATTAGAGACCGTAAAGCCCTCATCTATATTTGGGGGTTTTTGATTTTTACATGTTTTTAATAAGTTTCTAAAATGCTATTCAATTTATTTGGGGTTTTTTGATTTATTTTAGAACTCTAAAACCCTCTTCAATTTATTTGGGGTTTTTTTTTATTTTTAATTTTGATTTAAGCTCAGTGATGATGTTTGTGGAGTGTAGATCTGATGATATGTCGGGGTTTTTTTATTTTGAACTCAATGTTTTATGAGATTTAAATGTTGCATGTAATGTTTATGGTATTGTGGAGTGTCTTTGCTTTGTGGAATGTTGCATGCAATGTTTGATGGTATTGTGGAGTGTCTTTGCTTTGTTTTATTATGTAAATTTTGCATGCAATTGTGGAGTGTTGAGTGTTGATGATGAAACCCCTGGTTTTAAACTGTAATTGTCTCATGATGAAACCCCTGGTTCTTGTTATTCTCTTGTTTTTTTATTCCAAATGAATATTAACAGGGTGCTAATTTCTGTTTGATATCTTGTAACTATGCTAATTTCTTGTTTTTTGATTCGTGATTCTATTGATTTTTGAGATGAAATTACTGGTTTGTTTGTTATAACTCTGCAGTCGATTAGTTAGTTGAATGTTCCCTGTGCTACTGTCCTATAATAAATGGATAATTTATCTTTATTCATATGCCGTAAGTTGTACGATTATAAGCTAGATTTTATTGTTGGTTGAATGTTTGTTTGTGTATATCTCTGGTTAGTTTAAGCACTCAAAGTGTGACACACCATCATTTTAAGTAAAATTTATAATGCGCTTTTAAGTTGGAAAGTTAAGATATCTCAAATGGTTATTCTTTTGTTGTTTTTAGGTTCTTTTACCTGTAATGTCTTTGAGTTTTATTGAGTTTACTGTCATGTTAATGTTGTACTCATTCCTTGTTTGTGTACTTTATAGGTTATGGTTACTCCTAAGAAGAAGACCAAGGCAGATAAGGACAATGAGTGTGCTAAGGGCTTTAAGAAAGACAAAGTCCACGAATAACGAGACCTCCACTCCATTGAGTTCTCCCCCAAAAACTGTGAAGAAGGCCATTTCTGAAAACTTACAAAAGAAATATCAAAGAAAAGAAAACGAGAAAAAGCTGTTACCAAACCGGACAATACTCAAGTACTAAAACTATTGAAGCGAGGATGTGTAACGAAACACCGAATTGTGAAATGCAAGATCCGAGGGATCAAACTTACTGTGTCTTTTAATGCTAAAGGAGAGCCATATGGTGTATAAGGTAAAGAGATGCAATCATATATTGGAGTTTTGGCAAGAACCAAAACCCTGATCTCGCATGATTCTTGGAAATGTGTTCCTAAAGAGACAAAGACAAAAATTTGGGACTGTGTGCAGGTAAAATGAATATAAATAACTTGCATCATTTTAACTTTTAATTTTATTATTTGTTCTTCATTAACTAGCACCTTTTAACTTTAAATTTGTTGGTATATGTACGTAGATGGCTTATATTGTACCTGAATCTGCACAAAAGTTTGTATTCACATTGGTCGGGGCAAAATAGAGGGAATTTAAATGTCGGTTGACCAAGTACTACATTCTTCCTTATCTGGATCAACCTCAATTTTTTGCACATCCTCCTGCAGATTTTACTTTTATAGAAAAATCACACTGGGACATATTTGTTGCTGATCGCACATCGCCTGAGTTTCTGGTATATTTCTACTTAGCATTCATAAAGAACAACAAGAAAGAAGGAAGCTGAGTAAATATCCACATCGAATATCTCGAAAAGGTTATGCTAATCTTGAGAATGAATGGGTTAGTGATAATGAAACAACATGCACATTTTGCTTCATATTAATTTTATAAGCATGTTTATGTTATTACTAAGGTGATCCTTTACATGTAAATGTAGACTGAATCTCATCCAGATGCAGAGAAAGTAGATCGGTCGGACACTTGGATCCTAGCAAGGATGGACGAAGATGATAATTTTTTAAATGATGAAGTTGCAGAAAAAGCTAAGGAAATTGTAAGTTATTAATATAATTGTCCATTCTATTTGATGCACATGTTTGTGTATTTTTTAGTAAAGAATTGAAGTTTCAAAATTTTAATAAATTATATACACATGAAGCCTATAAATCTATAGTTTATTTTTTTCTGTTATAATGTATAATTCGAATTAGTGGTCTCTAGTTTAACTTAGGATTTGTTTGTATGCCTTTAGTGCTAGTAGCATGTTGATTGTATCATATTTAATATTAGTAATTAGTTATATATTTTAATAATCCCCTGTTCACTACGAGAGTCAAATACACATGTTTACATTGAAAACTGGTTCATAATATTAAATGTCTAGATTTTGTATTCTGTGTTGGTTAATATTTTATTTTAATATTTTTTATCCTTGGATTAGTTTGTTAATGAATGTACTTACTAGGTCCCCTGTACCACCAAGTAAACTAAGTTGTCTCTTGTGCTTGCAATTGAATCTATTAAATTAAATATATTAAAGGATGAATATGCTTATAACTAGTAAAAACAAATTGGTGTTAGTTGTGTAATATTTTAATTAAAGGATGAATGTGATTAAAGGATGTATGTGCTTATGGTAAAAAATATTACTGAATTTTTTGTAGAAAAAGATGAAGGAGGAGGTTAAGGAAGGAAAACTTAAAGTTGAAGGTACTAATGATGTGTTAACAATGGCGCTTGGTAAGCCTGGGCACGGAGGCAGAGTACATGGTGAGGGAATTTATGTGAAGCAGTCGGTTTATTTTGATCTTCCGAGGGAAAAGAAAGCGAGGACAGTGGAAGAAAGGGTACGTGAGGTAATTCAAAAGTAAATGGCAGAGGAGACTCCAAAAATTATTAAAGAGAGAGATGCATTTTGGGCTGCTGAATTTGAAAAATATAATGCACATTCATCGAAAATGGTGTACAACATGATTGTAGTCCGAAACCAAATTCCCAGCAGGCAAGCTGTCACTCTAAAGGTGGGGTTGATGTGGATGTAGGTGTTCATAAAAATGTGACATTTATAGATAATTTGTTTGTGGATTTAGCGGTGGAGCTTGAGGATAATAAAAAGGTGGCGGGTGAGGATGATAATGGAAGGGTTGTTGAGGAAATGAAAGTAGATTCTTCGGGTGGTTCTGTATGTCGATTGGCTGTGGATCATTGAGCAACATTGTTGCTTGTGCAACAATTGATGAAGTACGCATTCCCGAAGGACATGAGAAGACTATCCATGGATTAAGTCTTGGAGAAAAGAACGCAAAGGTGTCTATCACTAAAGTCATTCAAGGAGATGCTAAGATTCTCTTCCCTATCGGGGATGAAATTTTGACTGTTCAAGAAGTCATGGGAACTTTTATTGCATGGCCGAGAAACATGATAATTGCAGGAAACAATAGCAGTACTTCTCATGTTTTGGCCGCGAAGGTCAGAATGTTTTTTTAGTATGGTTAATATATGTACTATGTGTTTGTTTAGTCTGTTTTTTTAATTATTTTTATTTGCAATTGTTTTAGAAAACCAAGAAATCCCATGCTAAGAAAATGAAGAAGAACTATAAAGTAATTGAAGATGTGGAACTAGAGCTTGTTGTTCAGATTGGTCCGAATTATCCTTCTGCAATGAAATGTTTGGGGACATGGGCAAAGAAAGCCTTGAGTGGTGGCCGAATAATTTCTTTTGAGCTAAGCAAAGAAGCATTTGGCTTTACAAAGAAGCAAATCATGTTCTTATCTGATATACACGCAGTGTGCTCTGGAGGTGAAATGGCCGGCTGTGTCATTTGCCTTTTTATTCAGTAAGCTTTTCATTCAAAGTTTTTTTCGGAGTATATAGCCTTGGAATAAATATGATAATCTTTACTAAGGACTGCTTAATTTAATTTGTAGCTTCTTGAATGAATATGTGAAGAAGCATAAGATGGTCAACATGATTAGCTTTATAGATCCGGGCACAATCGGTGCCATTGGATGTGGCAGTGCAGTATAGAGGTCGCGTGAATTGTGTACAAGATTTAAAGATTCTAGGAAAGGGCAACATTTTCTCATGCCGTACAATGATGTGTAAGTATTTTTACTATCCCAAGCTATTAAGCTATTAAGCCTTGCCAGTTTTTTATTAATTTTTTTCAAGAATTTAGCTTTTATTTTTAAGGAATGGGTTCAATTATATAGTTAAACTCGATAATATTTGTTGTTGAAATTTATATTAATTGCATTGGTTTAGTATAAACATAATCAAATGCCTTGACAGTTTTGAAGTTAATATAAAAGTAATCAAATGCCTTACAGTATTTAATTGATTTTGTTACTAGATGTTAGGTTTGTTTCTAAGGCGGGGGCAATTGTATAGTTCAACCTCGTAATATTTGAAGTTCAAATTTGATGATAATTGTATAGGTTCAGTTTTAAAGTTGATTTATTTACCGGAATTTAAATTTTATCAGTATGAGCCTTCAATTTTTGATGTTATACCTGATCATGTTTATTACAGTAAATTACACTCTACTAGTATCACATTTTGGATTATTTTTCACAATTAGTGAGTTTAAATAATTTTTAGGTTGATTTTAATTCAATAGAAATGTAATTTTTTTTGATGATATTTAAGTTGTTTGGGTGACAAAAAAGCATCAAATTTAGGCTTTACTATTTAACAAGCACCTCTATTTATTTTTCGTAGGAACCACTGGACCTTGACAGTTGTCAATCCAGACGCATAGGTAGTCTACTATATGGACCCTCTTAAACGCCAAATTACAAATGGAGAATGGGTGGATGTTGTCGATAAGTAAGAGTTCACGTTGTAAAATTTGATTATTAAGTCTTGACTTGTAAATCTTGTCCGACCATATTTTGCAGTGGTTATTTTATGTTTTGATATATATGTCATGATAAGGAGCTGGACTTTGCTAATAAGGTGACAATTGACTATCTGTGGGCCTTTTCATCCACTTTGTATTTACTCTTATAAGGGCAGAACATGTTACTTATACAAAATTTTGGATGATTTTTCAGTGGCTGCGTAGATCAAACCTGGTTTACACTGAGGATGACATCAACTAGATCAGGGTTGAGTTTCCAAAATATTTTATGAAACATTGTGCAAGCTAGGTCCTCGCCTTTCTTTTCTTTTGAACTTATCATAAACTGGATGTTTTATGTATGTAGTTGGTGACAAGTAGGCTCGTTTGAACTTATCATATGTTGACAAGTAGACTCGTTTGAACTTATCATATGTTGACAAGTAGACTCGTTTGAACTTATCGTAAAGTGGATGTTTTATGTATATAGTTGGTGATAAGTAGACTTACGATAATGTATTTTGTGTTCGGTGGATTGCCGGTAGTTTGGTAGGTAGATCTGGTTGTTTTGGATTGTCGAACGGATGGATTATGGTATGGTATGGATTATGGTATGGTAATGAATTGGTTTTGTTTTGGCAGGGGCCTAGATTATGGTATGATTTTGTTTTGGATTATGGTATGGATTATGGTGTTTTTATTTTGGCAGGGGCCTATATTTTGTGATTTTTTATGCAGCTGGTTTTAATTAAATATAAAATTCATATGCAAAATGCATATACCTAAAAGATAATGGTTTTTTAAAACAAAAGTAAGCATTGTATCATTTTCGGACAACGATTACCTCAAGTACATAATTTTGTCAAAATATAATCTATTGTCTAAACAGCAATTCAATAACACCAGTTACTTATTAACTGCTGTTTGAACTATGAAGACATGACTTAGAACACAATATAAAAAGAATTGATTTAAAAGTTTTTACATAACTGTTGCTTTAAACAAACCATTGCTTGAATAATAAGTAATTGGTTTTGAACTTTTTCTTGCCATTGGCTCCCCGTTGTCTATTACTTAGTAAAACTGCGGTGTTACAAATATTTCTTCAATGGTTCCCGAAAAGTAATCCGTTATCTCTTTTGCATTATAACACCACCCTAAAACTGTTGTCTAAAAGATACTTATATTACTACCTCTGAAAATAACTGTTGTTGTTCTGTTATATAAATAATAGATGGATAAAATAACTGTTGTTTGGAAAAGATATTTAAAATTGGAAAGAAAATTTAGAACTTTCTCTTGACGTAAATAAACCGTTGTTTATTACTAAGAAAACTATCATGTTAAAAATGTTCCAACAATAGTTTTTCTAAATTAACCGTTGTGTCATCCAGATTAAATATGAGTGCACATGGTATTATATATTCTAAACCTTTTTTCATATTTGTCATCATGCGAGATAAAGACATTAATTCTACAAATATACTCATATTATATTTGATTCACCAATTAATTAATATCGGTCAATAGTCATATACTCTTAAGAATTTTAATAGTTAATGTACATGATTTTAGCACTAGGTGTTAGTTTCGAATATTGAAGCATTTTGTAAGTTTTTTCTAAGTGATCTTCAATGGTTGGTGCCTTTTTAATTTTTTCTCATACTAAAAATAAATATTTTGATTCGATTGAAGTGGATATGATCGATTTTCAAAAAATCTAACACTTGATTCGGTTTGAAGAATTAAATGGATTTTGATGCGGATTTAAGGTGATTTGATCAAAATATTATAATAAATCATCTTATAAATATCATACTATATAAGCTAAAACTATTTTTTACCTTCATCATAATGCTAGATAAAAACATTATTTCTTCAAATACACAGATATTGTATTCACAAGTATTCACAAAATTTTTAATGAGAGTTAATAATTATTTAATGTTAAAAATTTGGAGATATTAAGTCATGCCAAAATGTGGTATGATAACTAGACCCCGGTTCTTCGGTGTAGCTTGCTGGAGTGGAGAACTAATAATTCTTCGAGCTTTTAAATTTCCTCGATCGTTGAAAATCGATTAATAATCCACTCCCTTTATGGTGTCGATTGGGTAAGGCAAGGATAAGAACACATTTCTATTTCCATGGTTGGCCTCCTACTTTTGAAGAAATTATCAACTCTACTTGCCGTCTCTGTTGTCTGCAGATGATTTGTTACGAAATTTTCGAAGAATATCTGTATTGGTTTTAATTTTTATTATAGTGCTTTTATGAAGTATACCATAGATATTCACTTTTTACCTAATATATTGCAAATAAATTACCGAAAAAAATATGGCGGTGTCTTAACTCTCGACTTTTTTCACAAATTTTTGGACTAACCACTCAAGTGAAAGAACATAAAAATATTCTTCATAAATTGTTTCATCTATCATATTTTTTCCTTAGAAAGCCATGTTTAAAATTTCAGATTGGTAAATTGTTGTTGACATCTAAAGTCTGAGAAAGGTAAAAGATCAGAGCATCGATCAGATTGAATTTTACGTACCTTAAAAATTTGGAAGAATTAAGAATATCTCACTCGAATTTCAACTTACATCAAACCTCCGCAAGTAAAATCATGTCTTCCTAATTATGTCTTCCATATGTTAATTTCCCCAAAACTGACTTATGCAAAATTCATGAAGTTTTGGTACATAAGAAAAAGCCTTCTAAACAGGATTAAAAAAGGACCTGCTAGTCAAAACTGATACGTCAATAATACTTGAACACAACATTATATTAAATAAAATAATGTAAAAAGTAAGTTATAATAAATTTCATTTTATAGCTTAAAATAAAGAAACCTTAGTTGAATACACACTCCAGATGATCTTGCACACATTCATTCGAAACTAAATTAATGTGAGATAAAGCTAATAGTTACAACGGCAAGAATCAATCTATACACTGTTAAGTGAACTAAGGGAGATTATCTATATTACTTTAATAAATTAAAATCATTCTCAACAATAAAATGACTAAACTAAGTACATTTCTTGTCTGGAAAGCCGCCTTCTTCAGGTACATCATAAATTCATAATTTATGGGGAGTAGTTTCTTGTGCACATAAAAGTCTAATATAGAAAAGAAATTAAATATGAGTGCACTCGTATTATATATTCGAAACCTTTTTTCATATTTGTCATCATGCGAGATAAAGACATTAATTCTACAAATATACTGATATTGTATATGATTCACAAATTTATTAACATTGGTCAATAATCATATACTCTTAAGAGTTTTAATAGTTTTAATAGTTAATGTATATGACTTTAGCACTAGGTGTTAGTTTCGAATATTGAAGCATTTTGTAAGTTTTGTCTAAGTGATCTTCAATGGTTGTTGCCTTTTTAATATTTTTCTCATACTAAAAATAAATATTTTGATTCGATTGAAGTGGATATGATCGATTTTCAAAAAATCTGACACTTGATCCCTTTTGAAGAATTAAATGGATTTTGATGCGGATTTAAGGTGATTTGATCAAAATATTATAATAAATCATCTTATAATTATCATACTCTATAAGCTAAACCTATTTTTTACCTTCATCATAATGCTAGATAAAGACATTATTTCTTTAAATACAGTGATATTGTATTCATAAGTATTCACAATAATTTTAATCAGAGTTAATAATTACTTAATGTTAAAAATTTGGAGATATTAAGCCATGCCAAAATGTGGTATGACAACTAGACCTGATTCTTTGGTGTAGCTTGCTGGAGTGGAGAACTAATAATTCTTCGAGCTTTCAAATTTCCTCGATCGTTGAAAACAAATTAATGTTTGAAATGTAAATAATATTGAGCACTATAATACTCACAATCCGTATAGAGTGCAAGTACGATAGTATGGAAGAACTGATATAGGGTATATATTTTTCTAAGATTTTAAAAGTGTGAGTATAGTTATATCATTTTGAAATCCATTACCCTCTTTATTGTCAAGTTGGGACCTTGGCTTTTTGTATATTTGGTGAATTGGTGTACACACATTTCAAGTGTCATTGATTCTCATAATGATATGTCTTTGTTAACCCTGGAGCCTCTAAGTTGGTGTGCTGGTCCTTCAATAACCTATAATATCCTGGACTATCCTTTGGATTTTTGTATATTTCTTGAATTGGAGTACACACTTTTCAAAAAATTTAAAAAAATTATTAGTAAAAATAAAAAAAAAAATTTTAAGTAAAAGTGTAATTATTCATAAAAAATAAACATTTAAAAAATTTATTCGTCAGATACAATTATCGATGTTGAAAAAACCTATTATTAAATATATGTTATTCAATCAATTTAAATTTTTGAAAAAGTTATTTGAGTTTCTTTTTTTCAAAAGAAAAAGAAAATAATTTTTTAAAGAAATTAGTCGGTAACCTTACCGGAAATGATACAGAGTTGATCAGTGATAAATTGGTTATTAAACTTGATGCCACAGTTGTACGTCACTTTTTTGTTATCCATTTTAAGGGGAATAACGGGAGTAAAATATTTAAAATATTTTTATTTTTTAGGTGTTTGACTGGAAACTTTTTTGGGCTGGTGGTAACCCAAGTGAAAGTTTTGGTATTGTACAGTGGCGAACTAAATCATTAATATATTAAGCTCAATATGTAATGAAGCATGTGTTGAAGAATCTACTACATCCATCCACTAGAAGCTAAAGAAATTTTCGTTTAAATCTTATCTATAGAGTTTGGTGATAAGACTTCAGAAGTACAACAGACAACACATAATTTGCACGACTAACCAAAACTTTCAGTTTTCACAAATTTTTACACTAATTAGAAATACACCCTTAAATTTGGTTTAAATAATTAATTGGGTAAGGCAAGGATAAGAACACATTTCTATTTCCATGGCTGGCCTCCTACATTTGAAGAAATTATCAACTCTACTTGCCCTCTCTGTTGTCTGCAGATGATATGTTACGAAATTTTCGCAGAATATCTGTATTGCTTTTAATTTTTATTATAGTGCTTTTATGAAGTATACCATAGATATTCACTTTTTACCTAATATATTGCAAATAAATTATGGAAAAAATATGGCGGTGTCTACACTCTCGACTTTTTTCACAAATTTTTGGACTAACCACTCAAGTGAAAATACATAAAAATATTCTTCATAAATTGTTTCATCTATCATATTTTTTTCTTAGAAAGCCATGTTTAAAATTTCAGATTGGTCAATTGTTGTTGACATCTAAAGCCAGAGAAAGGTAAAAGATCAGAGCATCGATCAGATTGAATTTTAAGTACCTTAAAAATTTGGAAGAATTAGGAATATCTCACTCGAATTTCAACTTACCGGAAATGATACAGAGTTGATCGGTGATAAATTGGTTATTAAACTTGATGCCATAGTTGTACGTCACTTTTTTGTTATCCATTTTAAGGGGAATAACGGGAGTAAAATATTTAAAATATTTTTATTGTTCAGGTGTTTGACTGGAAACTTTTTTGTGCTGGTGGTAACCCAAGTGAAAGTTTTGGTATTGTACAGTGGTGAGCTAAATCATTAATATATTGAGCTCAATATCTAATGAAGCATGTATTGAAGAATCTTCTACATCCATCCACTAGAAGCTAAAGAAATTTGTGTTCAAATCTTATCTATAGAGTTTGGTGATAAGACTTCAGAAGTACAACAGAGAACACATAATTTGCACGACTAACCAAAACTTTCAGTTTTCACAAATTTTTACACTAACTAGAAATAGACTCATATAGTATTCAAAAAAGTATTAATATCGTCAACAATCATACACCCTTAAATTTAGTTTAAATAATTAATGTATATGATTTTGATAGTGGGTGTTAGTCTCGAATGTTGAAGCATTTTAATAAGTTGGGTTTATCTAAGTGATCTTTAATCGTTGGTGCCTTCTTAATTTTTCCACATATTAAAAATCTATACGAATTTGATATTTTATTTGAATGAAGTGGATAGGATGGCTCTTCTAAAATTATGACAGTTGAATTATTCTTAAAAATTAAATGGATTTTGACGCATATTTAGGGTGATTCGATCAGAGCATAATCCGTTGGAAGGCTTATTCGCAGTATAATTAATAATAAAGGGAAACGTGGACTTCACTCTGTGCGATATATTGGAAAAGAAGAAGTACTGCACCACTTATGGCACACAGAACTTCCAGAATTAAGGAAAGCAAGTTTAAACAAACATTCTCTGGTATAGGCTTATAAAAATTCGTGGCACATTTAGGTCCCACATAATGTGTTAAGTTATTGTGTACTGCTAGGAAGATAATTAAGATGTAAAGAAAGATGGTGTGTAAGGTGGCAGAGTGGAAAAATTGTAGGTTATTAATGATCTAACACAAATTGCATCTTAATTTGTGACGCAGGTCATGGTCAACAAGCCTGGAAGAGCAATAGTACCGTCCGATAAGAAGCTAAAGAGCAAGAATGGTACATATGGTAAACATAGAATCAAGGATTTGCATATCTACAACCCCATACAAAGTAGTCTAAAGTTTTTATAAAATTAATTTACAATTCTTGTTATATCATTTGATTTTTTTTTAAAAATTTGCAAAATAAGATATTATTTTTTAGAAAATTAGCTTAATAACATTTACTTGTTAAAAAGGGTCCAAAACTAGAAAAATAGAGATTACGTTGCTAGAGTTATTGAGCTAATAATACCAACTTCAAAAGATTATTACTTTTATAAAATTTGTCCAGTATGTGTATACTTTTACAAATACTTTGAAATTGAGAGATTTAGAAATTACATAAATTATAAAAGTTGTAGCAAATATATTAAAATCCATATTTTTTAATTTAAAAATTCTCCAATACATTGATATTACATTTAAATTTACAATTCAAATCTAATATACTGGAATTTTTAATATTTTGGAATCCTAGTGGAATACCCAATATTTTTGAAAACAATTAACAAATCTAATTGAGGGTTAAGTTATGGAGACCACTTTTTTTTGGAGACCTTGGAGACTACTTGTGTTCTGCAAGTTAAATGTTGCATAAAAACATTGCAAAACATATTATTTATTGAATCATGCTCTACAAAGATCTTTATTTTATTCAAAATCTTGAATATCATATATGTACTTTATGTAAAAGATTACAAAAATACTTTATTCTGCAAAACATATTAAGTTTGCAGAACATTTGTTCAGCTTGTAGAACATACATATTTACTTATTAAACTTAAATGATCTTCAATAATTTAAATGAATTAGTGATACTTGTAGAACATACTTCACAAAATAATAAATTTTATAGTGTTTTGATTGCAGAACATATGTGATCTCCAAGGTCTCCTATTAAACTGGTCTCCATAGAACTTTTCTCATCTAATTGAATACGACACGATTTTCTAAATTTCTTAAAATCTAATTTAAGTAAATATGAATATCTTTAACATCCAAAAAGATCATTTAAAATCCCCTCAAATACACCTACTAAGCATCCCTTTTAGAATATTTTAGGCCCGTCAATAGTACAAGATGAGAAAAATGGCTCCACCTGAGTACCAGATCTTGAACTTAGATATATATTTGGTCGTCGTCATCTTCTCCTTACTCTTGAATGATTACTTCATAGATTTTGTATTCTTCTTTCAGATATGGGTATTCTATCAAACTCCAAAACATATATCTATCATCCTACAACATATAGTTTGGTCAAATATCCATATTCATGAAAGTAGTTTAAACCCAATTGCCCAACACAAATTCTCCACCATCCTTGAAGACTGCAAAACCAGAGGTATAAATCATGCACTATGTTATGATGCCTGTAAGCATCTTCAACAAAGGAAAGATCCAGAAAATAACCTATACATCCTTCGACAACTTTCACACAACCATTTCCTTTCGTTTCTAGCATTTCATGTATTCAGCTCAACATATAATGGAGCTTGTGTTGAAGAATCTGCTACATCCATCTACCATAGACTAAAGAATTTCCGGTTCAAATCTAATTTACAAAGTATGGTGATAACGCTTCAGAAATACACCAGGCAGCACAACCGAGGAAGCTGGAATGCAGTTCGACCATTCACTCCACTCCCTTTATGGTGTCGATTAGGTAAGGCAAGTATAAGAACACATTTCTATTTCCATGGCTGGCCTCCTACTTTTGAAGAAATTATCAACTCTACTTGCCCTCTCTATTGTCTGCAGATGATATGTTACAAAATTTTCGAAGAATATCTGTATTGGTTTTAATTTTTATTATAGTGCTTTTATGAAGTATACCATAGATATTCACTTTTTACCTAATTTATTGCAAATAAATTACGGAAAAAAAATATGGCGGTGTCTACACTCTCGACTTTTTTCACAAATTTTTGGACTAACCACTCTAGTGAAAGAACATAAAAATATTCTTCATAAATTGTTTCATCTATCACATTTTTTTTCTTAGAAAGCCGTGTTTAAAATTTCAGATTGGTCAATTGTTGTTGACCTCTAAAGCCTGAGAAAGGTAAAAGATCAGAGCATCGATCACATTGAATTTTCCGTACCTTAAAAATTTGGAAGAATTAAGATTATCTCACTTGAATTTCAACTTACATCCAACCTCCGCAAGTAAAATCATGTCTTCCTAATTATGTCTTCCATATGTTAATTTCCCCAAACCTGACTTATGCAAAATTCATGAAGTTTTGGTACATAAGAAAAAGCCTTCTAAACACGATTAAAAAAGGACCTGCTAGTCAAAACTGATACGTCAATAATACTTGAACACAACACTATATTAAAAAAAATAATATAAAAAGTAAGTTATAATAAATTTCATTTCATAGCTTAAAATAAAGAAACCTTAGTTGAATACACACTCTAGATGATCTTGCACACATTCATTCGAAACTAAATTAATATGAGATAAAGCTAATAGTTACAATGAGAAGAGTTAATCTATACACTGTTAAGTGAACAAAAGGAGATTATCTATATTAATTTAATAAATTAAAATCATTCTCAACAATAAAATGACTAAACTAAGTGCATTTCTTGTCTGGAAAGCCGCCTTCTTAGGTACATCATAAATTCATAATTTATGTGGAGTAGTTTCTTGTGCACATAAAAGTCTAATATAGAAAAGAAATTAAATATGAGTGCACATGGTATTATATATTTTAAATCTTTTTTCATATTTGTCATCATGCGAGATAAAGACATTAATTCTACAAATATACTGATATTATATATGATTCACAAATTTATTAATATCAGTTAATAGTAATATACTCTTAAGAGTTTTAACAGTTAATGTATATGATTTTAGCACTAGGTGTTAGTTTCGAATATTGAAGCATTTTTTAAGTTTTGTGTAACTGATCTTCAATGGTTGGTGCCTTTTTAATTTTTTCTCATACTAAAAATAAATATTTTGATTCGATTGAAGTGGATATGATCGATTTTCAAAAAATCTGACGCTTGATCTTGTTTGAAGAATTAAATGGATTTTGATGCGGATTTAAGGTGATTTGATCAAAACACTGTAGTAGATCATCTTATAATTATCATACTATATTCGCTAAACCAATTTTCTACCTTCATCATAATGCTAGATAAAGACATTATTTCTTCAGATACACTGATATTGTATTCACAAGTATTCACAAAATTTTTAATGAGAGTTAATAATTAATTAATGTTAAAAATTTGGAGATATTAAGCCATGCCAAAATGTGGTATGATAACTAGACCCCGGTTCTTCGGTGTAGCTTGCTGGAGTGGAGAACTAATAATTCTTCGAGCTTTCAAATTTCCTCGATCGTTGAAAACCGATTAATGTTTGAAAAGTAAATAATATTGAGCACTATAATGCTCACAATCCGTATGCGAGTGCAAGTATGACAGTATGGGAGAAGCGATATAGGGTATATATTTTTCTAAGATTTTAAAAGTGTGAGTATAGTAATATCATTTTGAAATCCATTGCCCTCTTTATTGTCAAGTTGGGACCTTGGCTTTTTATATATTTCGTGAATTGGTGTACACACATTTCAAGTGTCATTGATTCTCGTAATGATATGTCTTTGTTAACCCTCGAGCCCCTAAGTTGGTGTGCAGAGCCTTCAATAACCTATTGTATCGTGGATTATCCTTTGGATTTTTGTATATTGCATCAATTGGCGTACACACTTTTAAAAAAATTTAAAAAAATTATTAGTAAAAGTAAAAAAATTAATTTTTTAAAGTAAAGGTGTAATTATTCACATAAAATAAACATTTAAAAAATTTATTCGTCAGATATAATTATCGATTTTGAAAAAACCTATTATTAAATATATGTTATTCAATCAATTTAAATTTTCAAAAAAGTTATTTGAGTTTCTTTTTCTCAAAAGAAAAAGAAAATAATTTTTTAAAGAAATTAGTCGGTAACCTTACCGAAAATGATACAAAGTTCAGTGATAAATCTGTTATTAAACTTGATGCCACATTAGTTACACGTCACTTTTTGTTATCCATTTTAAGGGGACTAACGGGAGTAACATATTTAAAATATTTTTATTGTTCAGGTGTTTGACTGAAAACTTTTTTGGGCTGGTAACCCAAGAAAAAGTTTTGGTATTGCACAGTGGTGAACTAAATTATTAATGTATTGAGCTCAATATGTAATGAAGCATGTGTTGAAGAATCTGCTACATCCATCCACTAGAAGCTAAAGAAATTTGCGGTTCAAATCTAATCTACAGGGTTTGGTGATAAGACTTGAGAAGTACAACAGACAACACAACTGAGGAAGCGGGAATGAAGTTCGACCATTCACCCCACTCTCTTTATTGTGTCCATTGGTTTGGGCAAGCATAAAATTGCATACATTTCTATTTCCATTGTTGGCCTTTTACTTTTAAAGAAATTATCAACTTCACTTGCCCTCTATGTTGTTCTGCGGATGATATGTTACAAAATTTTTGAAGAATATATGTACTTGTGTTAATTTTTATTATAATGATTTTATGAAGTATACTATACTAACCAATTTTTACCTATTCTATTGCAAAGAAACAGCAAAAAATATGGCAGTTTCTAAGCTCTCAATTTCAACACATAATTTGCACGACTAACAAAAACTTTCAGTTTTCACAAATTTTTAAACTAATTAGAAATACACTCATATAGTATTCAAAAAATTATAAATATCGTCAACAATCACACACCCTTAAATTTAGTTTAAATAATTAATGTATATGATTTTGATAGTGGGTGTTAGTCTCGAATGTTGAAGCATTTTAATAAGTTTGGTTTATCTAGGTGATCTTTAATCGTTGGTGCCTTCTTAATTTTTCCACATACTAAAAATATATACGAATTTGATATTTGATTTGAATGAAGTGGATAGGATGGCTCTTCTAAAATTATGACAGTTGAATCATTCTTAAAAATTAAATGGATTTTGATGCATATTTAGGGTGATTTGATCAGAACACAATACGCAGGAATTCGCAGTACAGTTAATAATAAAGGAGAAAATGTGGAATTCGCAGCCTAATAAGAATTAAGACTTTTAGGGTTATGGTGGACTTCACAGCGTGCGATATATTGCAAAAGAAGAAGTACTGCACCACTTATGACACACAGAACTTCCAGAATTAAGGAAAACAAGTTTAAACAAAGATTATATGGTATAGGCTTATAAAAATTCGTCACACATTTAGGTCCCACATAATGTGTTAAGTGGATATGTTCATGTTAAGTTATTGTGTACTCCTAGGAAGATAATTAAGATGTAAAAAAAGATGGTGTGTAAGGTGGAAGAGTGGAAAAATTATAGATTACTAATGATCTAACCCAAATTGTATCTTAATTTGTGACGCAGGTCATGGTCAACAAGCCGGAAGAGCAATAGTACGTCCGATAAGAAGCGAAAGAGCAAGAAGGATTGAAATGATGAATTCCTTTCCTACTACTAAAGGGGGTTTGCTTTTGATAAGGGCCTTTCTTGGCTGTAAAAGAAAGTAAATAATTGCAGGGAAGGGTTTTAGCATCCTGTTTCCAGAGTTTAGATCATAAGCCCAGATAAGCTATATAAGCACATCAGGGTTTACAGATAAAACTACTAACTTTGCACAAAGAAGAGAAGAAGTGATGAAGGCAGCCCCTAGACTTATCGTTAAAGTCAAACATTCTACAAAATTTAAATTGTGAAGAATGGCCTTGTCAAAAAAATAGTCAAGAATGGTACGTATGGAAAACATAGAATCACACATTTGCATATCTACAACCCCATACAAAATAGTCTAAAGTTTTTATAAAATTAATTTATAATTCTCTGTTATATAATTTGATTTTTTTGAAAAAATTAGCAAAAAAAGATATTATTTTTTAGAAAATTCGATTAATAACATTTACTTGTTGAAAAGGGTCCAAAACTAGAAAAATAGGGATTATGTTGCTAGAGTTATTGAGCTAATAATACCAACTTCAAAAGATTGTTACTTTTGTAAAACGTGTCCTGTATGTGTATACTTTTACAAATACTTTGAAATTGAGAGATTTAGAAATTACATAAATTATAAAAAGTTGTAGCGAATATATTAAAATCCATATTTTTTAATTTAAAAATCCTGCAATACATTGATATTACATTTAAATTTACAAATCAAATCTAATATACTGGAATTTTTAATATTTTGGAATCCTAGTGGAATACCCAATATTTTCAAAAATAATTAACAAATCTAATCTAGGGTTAAGTTCTATGTAGACCACTTTTTTTGGAGACCTTGGAGACCAGTTGTGTTGTGCAAGTTAAATGTGGCATAAAAACATTGTAAAACATAGTATTTGTAAATTATGCTCTACAAAGATCTTTATTTTATTCAAAATCTTGAATATCATATATGTACTGCATGTAAAATATAAAATATTACAAAAATACTTTAATGTGCAAAACATGTTAAGTTTGCAGAACATTTGTTCAGCTTGCAGAACATACACATTTTACTTATTAAACTTAAATGATCTTCAATAGTTTTAATGAATTAGTGATATTCCTAGAACATACTTCACAAATAATAAATTTTATAGTGTTTTGTTTGTAGAACATATGGTCTCCAAGGTCTCCGATTAAAAAATGGTCTCCATAGAACTTTTCTCATCTAATTGAATACGACAAGATTTTCTAAATTTCATAAAATCTAATTTAAGTAAATATGAATATCTTTAACATCCAAAAAGATCATTTAAAATCCCCTCAAATACACCTACTAAGCATCCCTTTTAGAATATTTTAGGCCCGTCAATATATTTATACCCCTTTCTACAATAACCATTTACACTTCTCAAAACAAATAACATATACACAGTTTTATGCACAATCAGTACAAGATGAGAAAAATGGCACCACCTGAGTACCAGATCTTGAACTTAGACATAGATTTGGTCATCATCATCTTCTCCTTACTCTTGAATGATAACTTCATAGATTTTGCAAACTTCTTTCAGATATGGGTATTCTATCAAACTCAAAAACATATATCTATAACCCTACAACATATAGATTGGTCAAATATCCATATTCATGAAAGTAGTTTAAACCCAATTGCCCAACACAAATTCTCCGCCTTCCTTGAAGACTGCAAAACCAGAGGTATAAATCACGCACTATGTTATGATGCCTGTAAGCATCTTCTACAAAGGAAATATCGTGAAAATAACCTATACATCCTTCGACAACTTTCACACAACCATTTCCTTTCATTTCTAGCATTTCATGTAATTCAGCTCAATATATAATGGAGCTTGTGTTGAAGAATCTGCTACATCCATCTACCATAGACTAAAGAATTTCCGGTTCAAATCTAATTTACAAAGTATGGTGATAACGCTTCAGAAGTACACCAGGCAGCACAACCGAGGAAGCTGGAATGCAGTTCGACCATTCACCCCACTCCCTTTATGGTGTCGATTAGGTAATGCAAGTATAAGAGCACATTTCTATGTCCATGGCTGGCCTCCTACTTTTGAAGAAATTATCAACTCTACTTGCCCTCTCTGTTGTCTGCACATGATATGTTACAAAATTTTCGAAGAATATCTGTATTGGTTTTAATTTTTATTATAGTGCTTTTATGAAGTATACCATAGATATTCACTTTTTACCTAATTTATTGCAAATAAATTACGGAAAAAAATATGGCGGTGTCTACACTCTCGACTTTTTTCACAAATTTTTGGACTAACCACTCAAGTGAAAGAACATAAAAATATTCTTCATAAATTGTTTCATCTATCACATTTTTTTTCTTAGAAAGCCGTGTTTAAAATTTCAGATTGGTCAATTGTTGTTGACCTCTAAAGTCCGAGAAAGGTAAAAGATCAGAGCATCGATCAGATTGAATTTTCCGTACCTTAAAAATTTGGAATAATTAAGATTATCTCACTCGAATTTCAACTTACATCCAACCTCCGCAAGTAAAATCATGTCTTCCTAATTATGTCTTCCATATATTAATTTCCCCAAACCTGACTTATGCAAAATTCATGAAGTTTTGGTACATAAGAAAAAGCCTTCTAAACACGATTAAAAAAGGACCTGCTAGTCAAAACTGATAGGTCAATAATACTTGAACACAACACTATATTAAAAAAATAATATAAAAAGTAAGTTATAATAAATTTCATTTCATAGCTTAAAATAAAGAAACCTTAGTTGAATACACACTCCAGATGATCTTGCACACATTCATTCGAAACTAAATTAATATGAGATAAAGCAAAAAGTTACAATGAGAAGAGTTAATATATACACTGTTAAGTGAATAAAAGGAGATTATCTATATTAATTTAATAAATTAAAATCATTCTCAACAATAAAATGACTAAACTAAGTGCATTTCTTGTCTGGAAAGCCGCCTTCTTAGGTACATCATAAATTCATAATTTATGGGGAGTAGTTTCTTGTGCACATAAAAGTCTAATATAGAAAAGAAATTAAATATGAGTGCACATGGTAATATATATTCTAAATCTTTTTTCATATTTGTCATCATGCGAGATAAAGACATTAATTCTACAAATATACTGATATTATATATGATTCACAAATTTATTAATATCAGTCAATAGTAATATACTCTTAAGAGTTTTAATAGTTAATGTATATGATTTTAACACTAGGTGTTAGTTTTCGAATATTGAAGCGTTTTGTAAGTTTTGTCTAACTGATCTTCAATGGTTGGTGCCTTTTTAATTTTTTCTCATACTAAAAATAAATATTTTGATTCGATTGAAGTGGATATGATCGATTTTCAAAAAATGTGACACTTGATCCAGTTTGAAGAATTAAATGGATTTTGATGCGGATTTAAGGTGATTTAATCAAAACACTGTAGTAGATCATCTTATAATTATCATACTATATACGCTAAACCTATTTTCTACCTTTATCATAATGCTAGATAAAGACATTATTTCTTCAAATACACTGATATTGTATTCACAAGTATTCACAAAATTTTTAATGAGAGTTAATAATTACTTAATGTTAAAAATTTGGAGATATTAAGCCATGCCAAAATGTGGTATGATAACTAGACCCCGGTTCTTCGGTGTAGCTTGCTGGAGTGGAGAACTAATAATTCTTCGAGCTTTCAAATTTCCTCGATCGTTGAAAACCGATTAATGTTTGAAAAGTAAATAATATTGAGCACTATAATGCTCACAATCCGTATGCGAGTGCAAGTATGACAGTATGGGAGAACCGATATAGGGTATATATTTTTCTAAGATTTTAAAAGTGTGAGTATAGTAATATCATTTTGAAATCCATTGCCCTCTTTATTGTCAAGTTGGGACCTTGGCTTTTTATATATTTCGTGAATTGGTGTACACATATTTCAAGTGTCATTGATTCTCGTAATGATATGTCTTTGTTAACCCTCGAGCCCCTAAGTTGGTGTGCAGGGCCTTCAATAACCTATAGTATCGTGGACTATCCTTTGGATTTTGTATATTGCATCAATTGGAATACACTTTTCAAAAAATTTAAAAAAATTATTAGTAAAAGTAAAAAAAATAATTTTTTAAAGTAAAGGTGTAATTATTCACATAAAATAAACATTTAAAAAATTTATTCGTCAGATATAATTATCGATTTTGAAAAAACCTATTATTTAATATATGTTATTCAATCAATTTAAATTTTCGAAAAAGTTATTTGAGTTTCTTTTTCTCAAAAGAAAAAGAAAATAATTTTTTAAAGAAATTAGTCGGTAACCTTACCGAAAATCATACAAAGTTCAGTGATAAATCTGTTATTAAACTTGATGCCACAATAGTTACACTTCACTTTTTGTTATCCATTTTAAGGGGACTAACGGGAGTAACATATTTAAAATATTTTTATTGTTCAGGTGTTTGACTGAAAACTTTTTTGGGCTGGTAACCCAAGTAAAATTTTGGTATTGCACAGTGGTGAACTAAATTATTAATGTATTGAGCTCAATATGTAATGAAGCATGTGTTGAAGAATCTGCTACATCCATCCACTAGAAGCTAAAGAAATTTGCGGTTCAAATCTAATCTATAGAGTTTGGTGATAAGACTTCAGAAGTACAACATACAACACAACTGAGGAAGCTGGAATGAAGTTCGACCATTCACCCCACTCTCTTTATTGTGTCCATTAGTTTGGGCAAGCATAAAATTGCATACATTTCTATTTCCATTGCTGGCCTTTTACTTTTAAAGAAATTATCAACTTCACTTGCCCTCTGTGTTGTCTGCAGATGATATGTTACAAAATTTTTGAAGAATATATGTACTTGTGTTAATTTCTATTATAATGATTTTATGAAGTATACTATACTAACCAATTTTTACATATTCTATTGCAAAGAAACAGCAAAAAATATGGCAGTTTCTAAGCTCTCAATTTCAACACATAATTTGCACGACTAACCAAAACTTTCAGTTTTCACAAATTTTTACACTAATTAGAAATACACTCATATAGTATTCAAAAAATTATAAATATCGTCAACAATCACACACCCCTAAATTTAGTTTTAATGATTAATGTATATGATTTTAATAGTGGGTGTTAGTCTCGAATGTTGAAGCATTTTAATAAGTTTGGTTTATCTAGGTGATCTTTAATCGTTGGTGCCTTCTTAATTTTTCCACATACTAAAAATATATACGAATTTGATATTTGATTCGAATGAAGTGGATAGGATGGCTCTTCTAAAATTATGACAGTTGAATCATTCTTAAAAATTAAATGTATTTTGATGCATATTTAGGGTGATTTGATCAGAACACAATACGCAGGAAGGCCTATTCGCAGTACAGTTAATAATAAAGGGGAAAATGTGGAATTCGCAGCCTAATAAGAATTGAGACTTTTAGGGTTATGGTGGACTTCACTGCGTGCCATATATTGCAAAAGAAGAAGTACTGCACCACTTATGGCACACAGAACTTCCGGAATTAAGGAAAGCAAGTTTAAACAAAGATTATATCGTATAGGCTTATAAAAATTCGTCACACATTTAGGTCCCACAAAATGTATTAAGTGGATATGTTCATGTTAAGTTATTGTGTCCTGCTAGGAAGATAATTAAGATGTAAAGAAAGATGGTGTGTAAGGTGGAAGAGTGGAAAAAATTATAGGTTACTAATGATCTAACACAAATTGCATGTTAATTTGTAACGCATGTCATGGTCAACAAGCCGGGGAAGAGCAATAGTACCGTCCGATAAGAAGCGAAAGAGCAAGAAGGATTGAAATGATGAATTCCTTATCTACTACTAAAGGGGGTTTGCTTTTCATAAGGGCCTTTCTTGGCTGTAAAAGAAAGTAAATAATTGCAGGGGAAGGGTTTTAGCATCCTGTTTCCAGAGTTTAGATCATAAGCCCAGATAAGCTATATAAGCACATGGGGGTTACAGATAAAACTACTAACTTTGCACAAAGAATAGAAGAAGTGATGAAGGCAAGCCCCTAGACTTATCGTTAAAGTCAAACATTCTACAAAATTTAAATTGTCAAGAATGGACTTGTCAAAAAAAATAGTCAAGAATGGTACGTATGGTAAACATAGAATCACGCAATTGCATATCTACAACCCCATACAGAATAGTCTAAAGTTTTTATAAAATTAATTTACAATTCTCTGTTATATAATTTGATTTTTTTGAAAAAATTAGCAAAAAAAGATATTATTTTTTAGAAAATTAGATTAATAACATTTACTTGTTGAAAAGGGTCCAAACTAGAAAAATAGAGATTATGTTGCTAGAGTTATTGAGCTAATAATACCAACTTCAAAAGATTGTTACTTTTATAAAACTTATCCTGTATGTGTATACTTTTACAAATACTTTGAAATTGAGAGATTTAGAAATTACATAAATTATAAAAAGTTGCAGCCAATATATTAAAATCCATATTTTTTAATTTAAAAATCCTGCAATACATTGATATTACATTTAAATTTACAAATCAAATCTAATATACTGGAATTTTTAACATTTTGGAATCCTAGTGGAATACCCAATATTTTCAAAAACAATTAACAAATCTAATCTAGGGTTAAGTTCTATGTAGACCACTTTTTTTGGAGACCTTGGAGACCACTTGTGTTCTGCAAGTTAAATGTGGCATAAAAACATTGCAAAACATAGTATTTTGTAAATCATGCTCTACAAAGATCTTTATTTTATTCAAAATCTTGAATACCATATATGTACTCCATGTAAAATATAAAATATTACAAAAATACTTTATTCTGCAAAACATGTTAAGTTTGCAGAACATTTGTGAACATTTGTTCAGCTTGCAGAATATACACATTTTACTTATTAAACTTAAATGATCTTCAATAATTTTAATGAATTAGTGATATTCTTAGAACATACTTCACAAAATAATAAATTTTATAGTGTTTTGATTGCAGAACATATGTGGTCTCCAAAGGTCTCCCATTAAAAAATGGTCTCCATAAAATTTTTCTCATCTAATTGAATACGACAAGATTTTCTAAATTTCATAAAATCTAATTTAAGTAAATATGAATATCTTTAACATCCAAAAAGATCATTTAAATCCCCTCAAATACACCTACTAAGCATCCCTTTTAGAATATTTTAGGCCCGTCGATATATTTATACCCCTTTCTACAATAACCATTTACACTTCTCAAAACAAATAACATATACACAGTTTTATGCACAATCAGTACAAGATGAGAAAAATGGCACCACCTGAGTACCAGATCTTGAACTTAGACATAGATTTGGTCATCATCATCTTCTCCTTACTCTTGAATGATAACTTCATAGATTTTGCAAACTTCTTTCAGATATGGGTATTCTATCAAACTCCAAAACATATATCTATTACCCTACAATATATAGATTGGTCAAATATCCATATTCATGAAAGTAGTTTAAACCCAATTGCCCAACACAAATTCTCCGCCTTCCTTGAAGACTGCAAAACCAGAGGTATAAATCACGCACTGTGTTATGATGCCTGTAAGCATCTTCTACAAAGGAAAGATCCTGAAAATAACTTATACATCCTTCGACAACTTTCACACAACCATTTCCATTCATTTCTAGCATTTCATGTATTCAGCTCAATATATAATGGAGCTTGTGTTGAAGAATCTGCTACATCCATCTACCATAGACTAAAGAATTTCGAGTTCAAATCTAATTTACAAAGTATGGTGATAACGCTTCAGAAGTACACCAGGCAGCACAACCGAGGAAGCTGGAATGCAGTTCGACCATTCACCCTACTCCCTTTATGGTGTCGATTGGGTAAGGAAAGGATAAGAACACATTTCTATTTCCATGGCTGGCCTCCTACTTTTGAAGAAATTATCAACTCTACTTGCCCTCTCTGTTGTCTGCAGATGATATGTTAAGAAATTTTCGAAGAATATCTGTATTGGTTTTAATTTTTCTTATAGTGCTTTTATGAAGTATACCATAAATATTCACTTTTACCTAATATATTGCAAATAAATTACGGAAAAAAATATGGCAGTGTCTACACCCTCGACTTTTTTCACACATTTTTGGACTAACCACTCAAGTGAAAAAACATAAAAATATTCTTTATAAATTGTTTCATCTATCATATTTTTTTCTTAGAAAGCCATGTTTAAAATTTCAGATTGGTCAATTGTTGTTGACATCTAAAGCCAGAGAAAGGTAAAAGATCAGAGCATCGATCAGATTGAATTTTAAGTACCTTAAAAATTTGGAAGAATTAGGAATATCTCACTCGAATTTCAACTTACATCCAACCTCCGCAAGTAAACTCATGTCTTCCTAATTATGTCTACCATATGTTAATTTCCCCAAAACTGACTTATGCAAAATTCATGAAGTTTTGGTACATAAGAAAAAGCCTTCTAAACACGATTAAAAAAGGACCTGCTAGTCAAAACTGATACTTCAATAATACTTGAACACAACACTATATTAAAAAAAATCATGTAAAAAGTAAGTTATAATAAATTTCATTTTAAAGCTTAAAATAAAGAAACCTTAGTTGAATACACACTCCAGATGATCTTGCACACATTCATTCGAAACTAAATTAATGTGAGATAAAGCTAATAGTTACAACGGCAAGAGTTAATCTATACACTGTTAAGTGAACAAAGGGAGAGATTATCTATATTACTTTAATAAATTAAATTCATTCTCAACAATAAAATGACTAAACTAAGTACATTCTTGTCTGGAAAGCCGCCTTCTTCATGTACATCATAAATTCATAATTTATGGGGAGTAGTTTCTTGTGCACATAACAGTCTAATATAGAAAAAAAATTAAATATGAGTGCACGGGTATTATATATTCGAAACCTTTTTTCATATTTGTCATCGTGCGAGATAAAGACATTAATTCTACAAATATACTGATATTGTATATGATTCAAAAATTTATTAACATTGGTCAATAATCATATACTCTTAAGAGTTTTAATAGTTTTAATAGTTAATGTATATGACTTTAGCACTAGGTGTTAGTTTCGAATATTGAAGCGTTTTGTAAGTTTTTTCCAAGTGATCTTCAATGATTGGTGCCTTTTTAATTTTTTTCTCATACTAAAAATAAATATTTTGATTCGATTGAAGTGGATATGATCGATTTTCAAAAAATCTGGCACTTGATCCCTTTTGAAGAATTAAATGGATTTTGATCAAAATACTATAATAAATCATCTTATAATTATCATACTATATAAGCTAAACCTATTTTTTACCTTAATCAAAATGCTAGACAAAGACATTATTTCTTCAAGTACACTGATATTGTATTCACAAGTATTCACAAAATTTTTAATCAGAGTTAATAATTACTTAATGTTAAAATTTGGAGATATTAAGCCATTCCAAAATGTGGTATGACAACTAAACCCGGTTCTTTGGTGTAGCTTGCTGGAGTGGAGAACTAATAATTCTTCGAGCTTTCAAATTTCCTCGATCGTTGAAAACCGATTAATGTTTGAAAAGTATATAATATTGAGCACTATAATACTCACAATACATATACGAGTGCAAGTATGATAGTATGGGAGAACCCGATATAGGGTATATATTTTTCTAAGATTTTAAAAGTATGAGTATAGTAATATCATTTTGAAATCGATTGCCCTCTTTATTGTCAAGTTGGGACCTTGGCTTTTTGTATGATTCTCGTAATGATATGTCTTTGTTAACCCTCGAGTCCCTAAGTTGGTGTGCGGGGCCTTCAACAACCTATAGTATCATGAACTATCCTTTGGATTTTTGTATATTTCTTGAATTGGCGTACACACCTTTTCAAAAAATTTAAAAAAATTATTAGTAAAAATAAAAAATATATAATTTTTAAGTAAAAGTGTAACTATTCATAAAAAATAAACATTTAAAAAATTTATTCGTCAGATACAATTATCGATGTTGAAAAAAACTATTATTAAATATATGTTATTCAATCAATTTAAATTTTCGAAAAAGTTATTTGAGTTTCTTTTTTTCAAGAGAAAAAAATATTTTGTTTTTTAAAGAAATTAGTCGGTAACCTTACCGGAAATGATACAGAGTTGATCAGTGATAAATTCGTTATTAAACTTGATGCCTTATCAGTTGCACGTCACTTTTTTGTTATCCATTTTAAGGGGACTAACGGGAGTAACATATTTAAAATATTTTTATTGTTAAGGTGTTTGACTGAAAACTTTTTTGGGCTGGTAACCCAAGTGAAAGTTTTGGTATTGTACAGTGGCGAGCTAAATCATTAATATATTGAGCTCAATATGTAATGAAGCATGTGTTGAAGAATCTGCTACATCCATCCACTAGAAGCTAAAGAAATTTGCGTTCAAATCTTATCTATAGAGTTTGGTGAAAAGACTTCAGAAGTACAACAGACAACACATAATTTGCACGACTAACCAAAACTTTCAGTTTTCACAAATTTTTACACTAATTAGAAATACACTCATATAGTATTCAAAAAAGTATTGATATCGTCAACAATCACACACCCTTAAATTTAGTTTAAATAATTAATGTATATAATTGTGATAGTGGGTGTTAGTCTCGAATGTTGAAGCATTTTAATAACTTGGGTTTATCTAAGTGATCTTTAATCGTTGGTGCCTTCTTAATTTTTCCGCATACTAAAAATCTATACGAATTTGATATTTGATTTGAATGAAGTGGATAGGATGGCTCTTCTCAAATTATGACAGTTGAATCATTCTTAAAAATTAAATGGATTTTGACGCATATTTTGGGTGATTCGATCAGAACATAATCCATTGGAAGGCCTATTCGCAGTATAGTTAATAATAAAGGGGAAACGTGGACTGCACTGTGTGCGATATATTGCAAAAGAAGTAGTACTGTCCACTTATGGCACATAGAACTTCCAGAATTAAGGAAAGCAAGTTTAAACAAAGATTCTCTGGTATAGGCTTATAAAAATTCGTCACACATTTAGGTCCCACATAATGTGTTAAGTGGATATGTTCATGTTAAGTTATTGTGTACTGCTAGGAAGATAATTAAGATGTAAAGAAAGATGGTGTGTAAGGTGGCAGAGTGGAAAAATTGTAGGTTACTAATGATCTAACACAAATTGCATCTTAATTTATGATGCAGGTCATGGTCAACAAGCCTGGAAGAGCAATAGTACCGTCCGATAAGAAGCTAAAGAGCAAGAAGGATTGAAATGATGAATTCCTTTGCTACTACTAAAGGGGGTTTGCTTTTCATAAGGGCCTTTCTTGGATGTAAAAGAAAGTAAATAATTGTAGGGAAGGGCTTTAGCATCCTGTTCCCAGAGTTTAGATCACAAGCCCACATAATCTATCACTACAACAAAAATGTCAATAGACATCACACATTAGACATCGGTTGACGGTGCCACTGATGTTAAAAGTTTTAATGACATCACCCCGTGTTTTTCTGATGTCTTTGTTATTTAAAGACATCGGTTATAATTAAACCAATGTCTAAACTTTACAAACAAAAAATAAAAATTCTCGCTCACCTTCATTTTCCCCCCTTAGTCAAAATCCCCTCCTTCCAAAATTTTCCCCTCCCAAAATTTCCCCCCTTAACCAATTTTTTGTTCCCCCCATTCCTCACTTCAGATAATTAAAATCTAAAAACAAAAAGCTAAAAACTAAAATTAAAAACTAAAAACAAAATCTCTCTCTCTGCTCACTCTCTCTCGAACCCCTCTCTCTCAAACGTCTCTCTCCACTCACAATCTCTGTAAACTCCGCTCACCATCTCACCTCCTCTCACATCTCTCTCAACTGGTCACAATCTCTCCACTCACGATCTCTCTGTTAAGCACTGTACTTTGGTAAGTTATCTATGTACTCGAATCGAACTGATCTTCACTACTTGAAACGAGTTTTATAAATTGATGGTTTTTGAATTCGAAACCCTAATTTGTAAAATTGGGGTTTTTTTTAATTGGAAACCCTAAATGTTTTTATTAAATTAAATTTTATTTGAAGTTCCTTATTCGAAACCCTAAATTTGTTGTTATATGGCTTCACTTCACTCAGCAATTAAGCTTTCGAAGATAAAGGCTATGACCTATGTGATGATTTTCTTGTTTCAATTGTGAGGACACTTACATTGAAAAAGGCTGTTTTGCTTTTTGGAGAAGGTGATTTATAGATGTAATAAGTTGTTGGGATTTTAGATCTTCATGTATAATCTTATTTAAAGCCAGATTCCTTTTTAATTGCCGAGTATGTTTTCTCTTGTTCTATATGAACAATGTTTAAGCATTACTATTTATTCAGGCTATTTTGGTGTGGGCTACAAGTCCAAAAATATTTACAGTCACTGAATTATTTTATCCTATCATGTTCTTGTTTCTTCTAATTCTATACTAAATAATTATGGTTTTTTTGTTGCGTTAGTGATTTTTAAATGGGCCAAATAAGTGTTAGTATAAATCTATTTTTAGTATGAAACCAGAGATGATACACAATCTTGTGGTCCAATTTCACCATCATGGTTTTAGACATCTTCACTAAACTGTACCTGGGAATTTTAGATTCTAATTGTTGTACCGGCAGGACAGGTTCCCTTAAAAGTCAGAATAAATGAAATATGCCAACTTAATTTGCAACAGGAAGGAACTTTAAAGCTGGAAATCAAGAGAAAGGCTAGAGAATAGACAGAAGGATAACCAATATATAATCCTACATCCATCAGTAAAAAAATGCATACAACTTGCTTCACACACCACTTTTATCACTAGTGTTAGCAAGATTATTTTGCCTTTTGTTATTTTTTAATGTAGGGATAAAAGTAATACTCCTTCAAGGTTCACACCCAAAGGAAGCACAACGGACTTATCAGCATTCACCGATTCAAATCGCTGCATAAAGTTAAAAAGGAAAGCTAATTTCATGATTTATTCAATTGAAAATTTAAGTGACTGTTTTGATTTATTTAGTGTAAGTTTCATCTGCTTAATTCCGTGATAGTCTTGTTATGGACTCTTTCTTGAGTGATAATAATGCATAAACTTGATTTACGTGTACCTAAACTCTGTATTACTTTTTTCTGATATCCGGGGATGGAAATATTTGGTTTTTCTGATGCATGCTTTCAGGACTTGACAATCTCGACAAAAGTACAAGTTGGGAGCAGAGATTTACCTACCTTAATAAATTATACTCGTGATTTAGTAGAGGTCTGTAATTTATTCTTTTTATCTCTAAATGCCCGCTGTAAGGCAGTATTTGGAATGTGCTATATTTTTTAGTAATAATTCTTTCTTGTAACTTGATGCAGAGACTGTTAACTGCATTGAGAATGTATAAGCCAAAGAGGTATAAGATCACGATCCTGAATAACATTGGCGGTGTAGTGAAGCCAGGAAGGTATATGCATGTTTTAAATTCTTCTAGAAGTGATACTGTCCTTCATTTTCATGAAGGCTGATATTAAATAAGTTTAAGATGACTAATTAATGTAATGACACTAAAAAGAATTTTGATATTTAATTTTCCTGAAGGTGGCTCATGATTTGCCTGTTGCATAGAAGTCTACTATTAGTATCAGTTTACTCACCAAATGAGTCCTGAATCCTATTCTAGAATACAAAGTTACCAACTGCTGTTAATGATCTCTTACTTTGTATAGTTTAAAATTTTGTTTCATTCTGCACCATTGTTCATTGGACTTTTCTCTTTTTTTATCGGAATAGCATATTCTGTTGAGGTAAAGTTCATGTATTTTCATTTTAATAACCATAATTAATTCATAAAATATAGGTAGAATTTCCTATGCAACATACTCAAAAGTCAAAAGGTTTAGACATTGTGTCCAGTGCTCAATAATTCAAGAGCCTCCTCCCCATTGCAACATTGCTTTTCATTTATCCGGTCTCCTAAATTTACAGCCAGGAGCAGTAAAAAAATATCCATGATAGAACAAGTTGCGTTAACTATTATACATTACTGCTAAGTGCCATTATTTGGATAAACGTCTAGGCTGTATTTATTTTGTAATTAAGGATGGTTTCCTTTTATGTTTGTTCCGGTGTTAGTACGGAGCTGGTGTGAGTGTGATTGTTGATGTTTATTATGCATTTCTGCCAAAATAGAACATGATATTTAATTGATTTATTGGTTGGTTGTGCTGCTGCCAAGATCGTTAATATTAGTCAAACATATATTTTTTGTGGTAGGTTTGAGCAACTACACATGTCCACAAAATTAAAACATGAAGCACTCACTGTGAGTTGACACTAAATACTATGACGTTTGTGCCCGAGAAGGTTCACTTGCCCAGGTTAGGTTTTTCAGTTTGCATGTTTCTTTTTTTACAATATTAATGTCTTGCAGCATCAGAATATTTCCGAGGTTTGTTTTGGTTTTTAATTTTTTTTAATTTTTTAATTTCGTAATCCACAATCACATTACTTTCTAAAGCTTATAGTGACGGTTATAAATATATGCCTCTAGTTGGCTTTTCAGTTAACTGTAATCCACAAGCACATTACTTTCTAAGTTATTGAAAATTTGATTCTTAGGAGGCCAAGGAGGCGTAAGTGGTAGATCAAAGCAGAGTGGGATTGAGGAGAAGAATTTGAAGGTCATTCTTAAGCTTGGGATGAAGCCCATCCCTGGGGTCATCCGTGTCACCGTTAAGAAGAGCAAGAATGTGAGTTTCTTACTCAGTAACATTTACTTAATGTGCGTCCATTTTTTTGCTCTTCACGAATCAGTCTCATTTTCAGCATCTAATTTTGATTTATTCTTTCAGATTCTATTTGTCACTGTTAGGTGCGAAGCTGCAGGACTAGAAGATGCATTGTGTAAACGAGTAATGATCACTCCTGAAGAAGTTATAAAACGAAGTCTTGATCCTCTTAGTGCAGCTGTTAGCAGGGATGGCTTAACTAAGACACTATATTCTCGATATTTATGTTAGCAAGGATGTCTTAACAAGCATATAACAATTGTTTGGTTTTGAACGATTCTGTAATAAAACGAGATACTTGATATTTATGTTGCTCAATATAAGTGTTTAGTTAGTTCATTGTTTAAATACTTTCAATGAATAAATATTTATGTCAAAAAAATAATTGTACATCACTTTTAATGAATAAATACTGATGTCAAAAAAAAATTGTACATCACTTTTAATATATAAATACTGATGTCACACAGACAATTGTACATCACTTTTATTGAAGAAAAACTGATGTCAAAAAGTTGATATACATCGCTTTTTCCTAAAAACTGATGTCAAAGACTGACATGTTCAAGTCTAAAATAAACATAGACATCACTTTGTTTGGGATAAAAACGATGTCTAAGTGCCAATATAGACATCACCTTTTACTAATAAATCGATATTTAATATCTAATTTTACATCACCTAAATGAAAATATTCGATGTCTATGTGAAAAAAAAACATAGCTCATTATATGTTTAATTTGTTGTAATATGTGTAATTTATTTATTAAATTATTTAATTTCTAACATTTTTTTTGTAAAAAACAATGTATGGACATCAGTTTTTTTGCCAGAAACGATGTCTAAGCAAGTAAAGACATCGGGTTATGGCCGATGTCTAGAATAGACATCACCGACAATCAACATCCGTTGCCAAATAGCATAGACATCGGCCAAAAATGATGTCTATGGATATTTTTCTTGTAGTGTATATAAGCACATGTGGGTTTACAGATAAACTACTAACTTTGCACAAAGAAGAGAAGAAGTGATGAAGGCAGCCCCTAGCCTTATCGTTAAAGTCAAACATTCTACAAAATTTAAATTGTCAAGAATGGCCTTGTCAAAAAAAATAGTCAAGAATGGTACATATGGTAAACATAGAATCAAAAATTTGCATATCTACAACCCCATACAAAGTAGTCTAAAGTTTTTATAAAATTAATTTACAATTCTTGTTATATCATTTTATTTTTTTAAAAAAATTAGCAAAAAAAGATATTATTTTTTAGAAAATTAGCTTAATAACATTTATTTGGTAAAAAGGGTCCAAAACTAGAAAAATAGAGATTATGTTGCTAGAGTTATTGAGCTAATAATACCAACTTCAAAAGATTATTACTTTTATAAAACTTGTCCAATATGTGTATACTTTTACAAATACTTTCAAATTGAGAGATTTAGAAATTACATAAATTATAAAAGTTGTAGCAAATATATTAAAATCCATATTTTTTAATTAAAAAATCCTCCAATACATTGATATTACATTTAAATTTACAATTCATTTCTAGCATTTCATATATTCAGCTCAATATATAATGGAGCTTGTGTTGAAGAATCTGCTACATCCATATACCATAGACTAAAGAATTTTCCGGTTCAATCTAATTTACAAAGTATGGTGATAACGCTTCAGAAGTACACCAGGCAGCACAACCGAGGAAGCTGGAATGCAGTTCGACCATTCACCCCACTCCCTTTATGGTGTCGATTGGGTAAGGAAAGGATAAGAACACATTTCTATTTCCATGGCTGGCCTCCTACTTTTGAAGAAATTATCAACTCTACTTGCCCTCTCTGTTGTCTGCAGATGATATGTTACGAAATTTTCGAAGAATATCTGTATTGGTTTTAATTTTTATTATAGTGCTTTTATGAAGTATACCATAGATATTCACTTTTTTACCTAATGTATTGCAAATAAATTACGGAAAAAATATGCGGTGTCTACACTCTCGACTTTTTTCACAAATTTTGGGACTAACCACTCAAGTGAACGAACATAAAAATATTCTTCATAAATTGTTTCATCTATCACATTTTTTTTCTTAGAAAGCCGTGTTTAAAATTTCAGATTGCTCAATTGTGGTTGACCTCTAAATCCTGAGAAAGGTAAAAGATCAGAGCATCGATCAGGTTGAATTTTATGTACCTTAAAAATTTGGAAGAATTAAGAATATCTCACTCGAATTTCAACTTACATCCAACCTCCGCAAGTAAAATCATGTCTTCCTAATTATGTCTACCATATGTTAATTTCCCCGAACCTAACTTATGCAAAATTCATGAAGTTTTGGAACATAAGAAAAAGCCTTCTAAACACGATTAAAAAGGACCTGCTAGTCAAAACTGATACGTCAATAATACTTGAACACAACACTTATATTAAAAAAATCATTGTAAAAAGTAAGTTATAATAAATTTCATTTTATAGCTTAAAATAAAGAAACCTTAGTTGAATACACACTCCAGATGATCTTGCACACATTCATTCGAACTAAATTAATGTGAGATAAAGCTAATAGTTACAACGGCAAGAGTTAATCTATACACTGTTAAGTGAACAAAGGGAAATTATCTATATTACTTTAATAAATTAAAATCATTCTCAACAATAAAATGACTAAACTAAGTACATTTCTTGTCTGGAAAGCCGCCTTCTTCACGTACATCATAAATTCATAATTTATGGGGAGTAGTTTCTTGTGCACATAAAAGTCTAATATAGAAAAGAAATTAAATATGAGTGCACATGGTATTATATATTCTAAATCTTTTTTCATATTTGTCATCATGCGAGATAAAAACATTAATTCTACAAATATACTGATATTATATATGATTCACAAAATTATTAATATCAGTCAATAGTAATATACTCTAAGAGTTTTAATAGTTAATGTATATGATTTTAGCACTAGGTGTTAGTTTCGAAATATTGAAGCGTTTTGTAAGTTTTGTCTAAGTGATATTCAATGGTTGGTGCCTTTTTAATTTTTTCTCATACTAAAAAAAAATATTTTGATTCGATTGAAGTGGATATGATCGATTTTCAAAAAATCTGACAGTTGATCCAGTTTGAAGAATTAAATGGATTTTGATGCAGATTTAAGGTGATTTGATCAAAATACTGTAATAGATCATCTTATAATTATCATACTATATACGCTAAACCTATTTTCTACCTTCATCATAATGCTAGATAAAGATATTATTTCTTCAAATACACTGATATTGTATTCACAGTATTCACAAAAGTTTTAATGAGAGTTAATAATTACTTAATGTTAAAAATTTGGAGATATTAAGCCATGCGAAAATGTGGTATGATAACTAGACCCCGGTTCTTCAGTGTAGCTTGCTGGAGTGGAGAACTAATATTCTTCGATCTTTCAAATTTCCCTCGATCGTTGAAAACCCGATTAATGTTTGAAAATTAAATAATATTGAGCACTATAATGCTCACAATCCGTATGCGAGTGCAAGTATGACAGTAAGCGAGAACCGATATTCGGTATATATTTTTCTAAGATTTTAAAAGTGTAAGTATAGTAATATCATTTTGAAATCCATTGCCCTCTTTATTGTAAAGTTTAGGACCTTGGCTTTTATATATTTCGTGAATTGGTGTACACACATTTCAAGTGTCATTGATTCTCGTAATGATATGTCTTTGTTAACCCTCGAGCCCCTAAGTTGGTGTGCGGGGCCTTCAATAACCTGTAGTATCGTGGACTATCCTTTGGATTTTGTATATTGCTTGAATTGGTGTACACACTTTTCAAAAAATTTAAAAAAATTATTAGTAAAAGTAAAAAAAAATAATTTTTTTAAGTAAAGGTGTAATTATTCACAAAAATAAACATATAAAAACTTTATTCATCAGATACAATTATCGATTTTGAAAAAACCTATTATTAAATATATGTTATTCAATCAATTTAAATTTTCGAAAAAGTTATTTGAGTTTTTTTTTTTCTCAAAAGAAAAAGAAAATAATTTTTAAAGAAATTAGGCGGTAACCTTACCGAAAATGATAGAAAGTTCAGTGATAAATTCGGTATTAAACTTGATGCAACATTAGTTACACGTCACTTTTTGTTATCCATTTAAGGGGACTAACGGGAGTAACATATTTAAAATATTTTATTGTTCGGGTGTTTTTACTAAAAACTTTTTTGTGCTGGTAACCCAAGTGAAAGTTTGGTATTGTACAGTGGCGAACTAAATCATTAATGTATTGAGCTCAATATGTAATGAAGAATGTGTTGAAGAATCTTCTACATCCATGCCACTAGAAGCTAAAGAAATTTGCGGTTCAAATCTAATCTACAGAGTTTGGTGATAAGACTTCAGAAGTACAACAGACAACACAACTTAGAAAGCTGGAATGAAGTTCGACCATTCACCCCACTCCCTTTATTGTGTCCATTGGTAGGGGCAAGCATAAACTTGCATACATTTCTATTTCCATGGCTGGCCTTCAACTTTTTAAAGAAATTATCAACTTCACTTGCCCTCTGTGTTGTCTGCAGATGATATGTTACAAAATTATTAAGAATATATGTACTTGTATTAATTTCTATTATAATGATTTTATGAAGTATACTATACTAACCAATTTTTTACTTATTCTATTGCAAGAAACAGTAAAAAATATGGCAGTTTTCTAAGCTCTCAACTTCAACACATAATTTGCTACGACTAACCAAAACTTTCAGTTTCACAAATTTTACACTAATTAGAAATACACTCATATAGTATTCAAAAAAATATTAATATCGTCAACAATAACAGACCCTTAAATTTAGTTTAAATAATTAATGTATATGATTTGATAGTGGTTGTTAGTCTAGAATGTTGAAGCATTTTAATAAGTTGGGTTTATCTAAGTGATCTTTAATCGTTGGTGCCTTCTTAATTTTTCCACATACTAAAATCTATATGAATTTGATATTTGATTTGAATGAAGTGGATATGATGGCTCTTCTAAAATTATGACAGTTGAATCATTCTTAAAAATTAAATGGATTTTGATGCATATTTAGGGTGATTCGATAAAACACAATCCGTGGGAAGGCCTATTCGCAGTACAGTTAATAATAAAGGGGAAAATGTGGAATTCACAGCCTAATAAGAATTAAGACTTTTAGGGTTATGGTGGACTTCACAGTGTGCGATATATTGCAAAAGAAGAAGTACTGCACCACTTATGGCACACAGAACTTCCAGAATTAAGGAAAGCAAGTTTAAACAAAGATTCTATGGTATAGGCTTATAAAAATTCGTCACACATTTAGGTCCCACATAATGTGTTAAGTGGATATGTTCATGTTAAGTTATTGTGTACTGCTAGGAAGATAATTAAGATGTAAAGAAAGATGGTGTGTAAGGTGGAAGAGTGGAAAAATTGTAGGTTACTAATGATCTAACACAAATTGCATCTTAATTTGTAACGCAGGTCATGGTCAACAAGCCGGGAAGAGCAATAGTACCGTCCGATAAGAAGCGAAAGAGCAAGAAGGATTGAAATGATGAATTCCTTTCCTAATAAAGGGGGTTTGCTTTTGATAAGGGCCTTTCTTGGCTGTAAAAGAAAGTAAATAATTGCAGGGAAGGGCTTTAGCATCGAGTTTCCAGAGTTTAGATCATAAGCCCAGATAAGCTATATAAGCACATCGGGGTTTAGAGATAAAACTACTAACTTTGCACAAAGAAGAGAAGAAGTGATGAAGGCAGCCCCTAGACTTATCGTTGAAGTCAATCATTCTACAAAATTTAAATTGTCTAGAATGGCCTTGTCAAAAAAAAATAGTCAAGAATGGTACATATGGTAAACATAGAATCACTCATTTGCATATCTACAACCCCATAGAAAGTAGTCTAAAGTTTTTATAATTTAATTTACAATTCTCTGTTATATCATTTGATTTTTTTGAAAAATTTAGCAAAAAAAGATATTATTTTTTAGAAAATTAGATTAATAACATTTACTTGTTGAAAAGGGTCCAAAACTAGAAAAATCGAGATTATGTTGCTAGAGTTATTGAGCTAATAATACCAACTTCAAAAGATTGTTACTTTTATAAAACGTGTCCTGTATGTGTATACTTTTACAAATACTTTGAAATTGAGAGATTTAGAAATTACATAAATTATAAAAAGTTGTAGCAAATATATTAAAATCCATATTTTTTAGTTTAAAAATCCTCGAATACATTGATATTACATTTAAATTTACAATCCAAATCTAATATACTGGAATTTTTAATATTTTGGAATCCTAGTGGAATACCCAATATTTTCAAGTTAAATGTTGCATAAAAGCAGTGCAAAACATATTATTTTGTAAATCATGCTCTACAAAGATCTTTATTTTATTCAAAATCTTGAATATCATATATGTACTGCATGTAAAATATAAAATATTACAAAAATACTTTATTCTGCAAAATATGTTAAGTTTGCAGAACATTTGTTCAGCTTGCAGAACATACACATTTTACTTATTAAAATTAAATGATCTTCAATAATTTTAATGAATTAGTGATACTCGTAGAACATACTTCACAAAATAATAAATTTTATAGTGTTTTGATTGCAGAACATATGTGGTCTCAAAGGTCTCGGATTAAAAAGTGGTATCCATACAACTTTTCTCATCTAATTAAATACGACAAGATTTTCTAAATTTCTTAAAATCTAATTTAAGTAAATATGAATATCTTTAACATCCAAAAAGATCATTTAAAATCCCGTGAAATACACCTACTAAGAATCCCTTTTAGAATATTTTAAGCCCGTCAATATACAATAACCATTTACGCTTCTCAAAACAAATAACATATACACAATTTTATGCACAATCAGTACAAGATGAGAAAAATGGCACCACCTGAGTACCAGATCTTGAACTTAGACATAGATTTGGTCATCATCATCTTCTCCTTACTCATGAATGATAACTTCATAGATTTTGCAAACTTCTTTCAGATATGGGTATTCTATCAAACTCCAAAACATATATGTATGATCCTACAACATATAGATTAATCAAATATCCATATTCATGAAAGTAGTTTGGACCCAATTGCCCAACACAAATTCTCGGCTTTCCTTGAAGAATGCAAAATCAGAGGTATAAATCATGCACTGTGTTATGATGCCTGTAAGCATCTTCTACAAAGGAAAGATCCAGAAAATAACCTATACATCCTTCGACAACTTTCACACAACCATTTACTTTCGTTTCTAGCATTTCATGTATTCAGCTCAATATATAATGGAGCTTGTGTTGAAGAATGTGCTACATCCATCTACCATAGACTAAAGAATTTCCGGTTCAAATCTAATTTACAAAGTATGGTGATAACGCTTCAGAAGTACACCAGGCAGCATAACCGAGGAAGCTGGAATGCAGTTTGACCATTCACCCCACTCCCTTTATGGTGTCGATTGGGTAAGGAAAGGATAAGTACACATGTCTATTTCCATGGCTGCCCTCCTACTTTTGAAGAATTATCAACTCTACACTAGCTCTTTGCTGTTGCAGATGATATGTTACGAAATTGAAGAATATCTGTATTGGTTTTAATTTTTATAGTGCTTTTATGAAGTATACCATAGATATTCACTTTTTACCTAATATATTGCAAATAAATTACGGAAAAAAATATGGCGGTGTCTACACTCTCGACTTTTTTCACAAATTTTTGGACTAACCACTCAAGTGAAAGAACATAAAAATATTCTTCATAAATTGTTTCATCTATCATATTTTTTTCTTAGAAAGCCATGTTTTAAAATTTCAGATTGGTCAATTGTTGTTGACAACTAAAGCCGAGAAAGGTAAAAGATCAGAGCATCGATCAGATTGAATTTTACGTACCTTAAAAATTTGAAGATTTAAGAATATCTCACTCGAATTTCAACTTACATCCAACCTCCGCAAGTAAAATCATGTCTTCCTAATTATGTCTTCCATATGTTAATTTCCCCAAAACTGACTTATGCAAAATTCATGAAGTTTGGTACATAAGAAAAAGCCTTCTAAACACGATTAAAAAAGGACCTGCTAGTCAAAACTGATACGTCAATAATACTTGAACACAACACTATATTAAAAAAATCATGTAAAAAGTAAGTTATAATAAATTTCATTTATAGCTTAAATAAAGAACCTTAGTTGAACACACTCCAATGATCTTGCACACATTCATTCGAAACTAAATTAATG
>NW_027420804.1:0-24706 GCF_009905375.1 Apium graveolens | reverse complement strand
ATTTGTCCCTATGGATTTTATGAAATTGCATTCGCGTTCATTCTGTCTGTGCGTCGAAGTGAATCTGAGCTGAACAATGGAACTCGGTTTCCGATAATCCTCGTAGGGGTTTACACGAGGTATGGAGCAAAATTGAGGCGGCCCATTTTTTTTGGATTTTTTCATAATTTGTCCCTATGGATTTATGAAATTGCATTCAGGTCCATTCGGGGTCGTCCGGAATTGTGAATCGGAGCTAAACGAATGGAACTCGGTTCCAGAATAATCCTCGTAGGGGGTAGTACACGAGGTATGGAGCAAAAATTGAGGCGGCCCATTTTTTGGATTTCTTTTCATAATTTGTCCCTATGGTTTTATGAAATTGCATTCGCGTTCATTCGGGGTCGTCCGGAAGTGAATCTGAGCTGAAACGAATGGAACTCCGGTTTCCGAATAATCCTCGTAGGGGGTACACGAGGTATGGAGCAAAAATTGAGGCGGCCCATTTTTTATTTCTTTTCATAATTTGTCCCTATGGATTTATGAAATTGCATTCCGCGTCCATTCGGGGTCGTCGCGGAAGTGAATCGGAGCTGAAACGAATGGAACTCGGTTTCCGAATAATCCTCGTAGGGGGTAGTACACGAGTATGGAGCAAATTGAGGCGGCCCATTTTTTGGATTTCTTTTCATAATTTGTCCCTATGGATTTATGAAATTGCATTCGCGTCCATTCGGGGTCGTCCGGAAGTGAATCGGAGCTGAAACGAATGGAACTCGGTTCCGAATAATCCTCGTAGGGGGTAGTACACGAGGTATGGAGCAAAAATTGAGGCGGCCCATTTTTTGGATTTCTTTTCATAATTTGTCCCTATGGATTTATGAAATTGCATTCGCGTCCATTCGGGTCCGGTGCGAACTGCTCGGTCGGCTCTAATCCGAGTAGGGGGGTAGTACAACGAGGAATGGAGCAAAACTTGAGGGCGGCCATTTTTTGGATTTCTTTATAATTTTGTCCCTATGGATTTATGAAATTGCATTCGCGTCCATTCGGGGTCAGTCCGGAAGGTGAACCGGAGCTGAAACGAATGGACACTCGATTCCCGAATAATCCTCGTAGGGGGGTTGTTACACGAGGTTATGAGGCAAAAATTGAGGCGGACCATTTTTTTTTGGATTTCCTTTTCATAATTTGTCACTATGGATTATGAAATTGCATTCGCGTTCATTCGGGGTCATCCGGAAGTGAATCGGAGCTGAAATGAATGGAAACTCGGTTCCATATAATCCTGTAGGGGGTGTACATGAGGTATGGAGCAAAAATTGAGGCGGCCCATTTTTTGATTTCTTTTTCATATTGTCCCTATGGTTTTATGAAATTGCATTCGCGTTCATTCGGGGTCGTCCGGAAGTGAATCTGAGCTGAAACGAATGGAACTCGGTTTCCGAATAATCCTCGTAGGGGGTACGTACACGAGGTATGGAGCAAAAATGAGGTGGCCATTTTTTCAATTTCTTTTCATAATTTGTCCCTATGGATTTATGAAATTGCATTCGCGTCCATTCGGGGTCGTCCGGAAGTGAATCGGAGCTGAAACGAATGGAACTCGGTTCCAGAATAATCCTCGTAGGGGGTAGTACACGAGGTATGGAGCAAAAATTGAGGCGGCCCATTTTTTGGATTTTTTTCATAATTTTTCCCTATGGATTTATGAAATTGCATTCGCGTCCATTCGGGGTCGTGCGGAAGTGAATCGGAGCTGAAACGAATGGAACTCGGTTTCCGAATAATCCTCGTAGGGGGTAGTACACGAGGTATGGAGCAAAAAATGAGGCGGCCATTTTTTCAATTTCTTTTCATAATTTATCCCTATGGATTTATGAAATTGCATTCGAGTCCATTCGGGGTCCTGCGGAAGTGAATCGGAGCTGAAACGAATGGAACTCGATTCCCGAATAATCCTCGTAGGGGGTAGTACACGAGGAATGGAGCAAAAATTGAGGCGGCCCATTTTTTTGGATTTCTTTTCATAATTTGTCCCTATGGATTTATGAAATTGCATTCGCGTCCATTCGGGGTCGTCCGGAAGTGAACCGGAGCTGAAACGAATGGAACTCGATTCCCGAATAATCCTCGTAGGGGGTTGTACACGAGGTATGAGGCAAAAATTGAGGCGGCCCATTTTTTGGATTTCTTTTCATAATTTGTCCCTATGGATTTATGAAATTGCATTCGCGTTCATTCGGGGTCATCCGGAAGTGAATCGGAGCTGAAATGAATGGAACTCGGTTTCACTATAATCCTCGTAGGGGGTTGTACATGAGGTACGGAGAAAAAATTGAGGCGGCCCATTTTTTGGATTTCTTTTCATAATTTGTCCCTATGGTTTTATGAAATTGCATTCGCGTTCATTCGGGGTCGTCCGGAAGTGAATCTGAGCTGAAACGAATGGAACTCGGTTTTCGAATAATCCTCGTAGGGGGTAGTACACGAGGTATGGAGCAAAAAATGAGGCGGCCATTTTTTGAATTTCTTTTCATAATTTGTCCCTATGGATTTATGAAATTGCATTCGCGTCCATTCGGGGTCGTCCGGAAGTGAATCGGAGCTGAAACGAATGGAACTCGGTTCCAGAATAATCCTCGTAGGGGGTAGTACACGAGGTATGGAGCAAAAATTGAGGCGGCCCATTTTTTGGATATCTTTTCATAATTTGTCCCTATGGTTTTATGAAATTGCATTCGCGTTCATTCGGGGTCGTCCGGAAGTGAATCTGAGCTGAAACAAATGGAACTCGGTTTCCGAATAATCCTCGTAGGGGGTTGTACACGAGGTATGGAGCAAAAATTGAGGCGGCCCATTTTTTGGATTTTTTTCATAATTTGTCCCTATGGATTTATGAAATTGCATTCACGTCCATTCGGGGTCGTCCGGAAGTGAATCGGAGCTAAAACGAATGGAACTCGGTTCCAGAATAATCCTCGTAGGGGGTAGTACACGAGGTATGGAGCAAAAATTGAGGCGGCCCATTTTTTGGATTTCTTTTCATAATTTGTCCCTATGGTTTTATGAAATTGCATTCGCGTTCATTCGGGGTCGTCCGGAAGTGAATCTGAGCTGAAACGAATGGAACTCGGTTTCCGAATAATCCTCGTAGGGGGTAGTACACGAGGTATGGAGCAAAAAATGAGGTGGCCATTTTTTCAATTTCTTTTCATAATTTGTCCCTATGGATTTATGAAATTGCATTCGCGTCCATTCGGGGTCGTCCGGAAGTGAATCGGAGCTGAAACGAATGGAACTCGGTTCCAGAATAATCCTCGTAGGGGGTAGTACACGAGGTATGGAGCAAAATTGAGGCGGCCCATTTTTTGGATTTTTTTCATAATTTTTCCCTATGGATTTATGAAATTGCATTCGCGTCCATTCGGGGTCGTGCGGAAGTGAATCGGAGCTGAAACGAATGGAACTCGGTTCCGAATAATCCTCGTAGGGGGTAGTACACGAGGTATGGAGCAAAAAATGAGGCGGGCCATTTTTTCAATTTCTTTTCATAATTTATCCCTATGGATTTATGAAATTGCATTCGAGTCCATTCGGGGTCCTGCGGAAGTGAATCGGAGCTGAAACGAATGGAACTCGATTCCCGAATAATCCTCGTAGGGGGTAGTACACGAGGAATGGAGCAAAATTGAGGCGGCCCCATTTTTGGATTTCTTTTCATAATTTGTCCCTATGGATTTATGAAATTGCATTCGCGTCCATTCGGGGTCGTCCGGAAGTGAACCGGAGCTGAAACGAATGGAACTCGGTTCCCGAATAATCCTCGTAGGGGGTTGTACACGAGGTATGAGGCAAAAATTGAGGCGGCCCATTTTTTGGATTTCTTTTCATAATTTGTCCCTATGGATTTATGAAATTGCATTCGCGTTCATTCGGGGTCATCCGGAAGTGAATCGGAGCTGAAATGAATGGAACTCGGTTTCCATATAATCTCGTAGGGGGTTGTACATGAGGTACGGAGAAAAAATTGAGGCGGCCCATTTTTTGGATTTCTTTTCATAATTTGTCCCTATGGTTTTATGAAATTGCATTCGCGTTCATTCGGGGTCGTCCGGAAGTGAATCTGAGCTGAAACGAATGGAACTCGGTTTTCGAATAATCCTCGTAGGGGGTAGTACACGAGGTATGGAGCAAAAAATGAGGCGGCCATTTTTTGAATTTCTTTTCATAATTTGTCCCTATGGATTTATGAAATTGCATTCGCGTCCATTCGGGGTCGTCCGGAAGTGAATCGGAGCTGAAACGAATGGAACTCGGTTCCAGAATAATCCTCGTAGGGGGTAGTACACGAGGTATGGAGCAAAAATTGAGGCGGCCCATTTTTTGGATATCTTTTCATAATTTGTCCCTATGGTTTTATGAAATTGCATTCGCGTTCATTCGGGGTCGTCCGGAAGTGAATCTGAGCTGAAACAAATGGAACTCGGTTTCCGAATAATCCTCGTAGGGGGTTGTACACGAGGTATGGAGCAAAAATTGAGGCGGCCCATTTTTTGGATTTTTTTCATAATTTGTCCCTATGGATTTATGAAATTGCATTCACGTCCATTCGAGGTCGTCCGGAAGTGAATCGGAGCTGAAACGAATGGAACTCGGTTCCCGAATAATCCTCGTAGGGGGTAGTACACGAGGTATGGAGCAAAAATTGAGGCGGCCCGTTTTTTGGATTCCTTTTCATAATTTGTCCCTATGGATTTATGAAATTGCATTCGCGTTCATTCGGGGTCGTCGGGAAGTGAATCGAAGCTGAAATGAATGGAACTCGGTTTCCGAATAATCCTCGTAGGGGGTTGTACACGAGGTACGGAGCAAAAATTGAGGCGGCCCATTTTTTGGATTTCTTTCCAAAATTTGTCCTTATGGATTTATGAAATTGCATTCGTGTCCATTCGGGGTCGTGCGGAAGTGAATCGGAACTGAAACGAATGGAACTCAGTTTCCGAATAATCCTCATAGGGGGTAGTACACGAGGTATGGAGCAAAAAATGAGGCGGCCATTTTTTCATAATTTGTCCCTATGGATTTATGAAATTGCATTCGCGTCCATTCGGGGTCGTCCGGAAGTGAATCGGAGCTAAAACGAATGGAACTCGGTTCCAGAATAATCCTCGTAGGGGGTAGTACACGAGGTATGGAGCAAAAATTGAGGCGGCCCATTTTTTGGATTTCTTTTCATAATTTGTCCCTATGGTTTTATGAAATTGCATTCGCGTTCATTCGGGGTCGTCCGGAAGTGAATCTGAGCTGAAACGAATGGAACTCGGTTTCCGAATAATCCTCGTAGGGGGTAGTACACGAGGTATGGAGCAAAAAATGAGGTGGCCATTTTTTCAATTTCTTTTCATAATTTGTCCCTATGGATTTATGAAATTGCATTCGCGTCCATTCGGGGTCGTCCGGAAGTGAATCGGAGCTGAAACGAATGGAACTCGGTTCCAGAATAATCCTCGTAGGGGGTAGTACACGAGGTATGGAGCAAAAATTGAGGCGGCCCATTTTTTGGATTTTTTTCTTAATTTTTCCCTATGGATTTATGAAATTGCATTCGCGTCCATTCGGGGTCGTGCGGAAGTGAATCGGAGCTGAAACGAATGGAACTCGGTTTCCGAATAATCCTCGTAGGGGGTAGTACACGAGGTATGGAGCAAAAAATGAGGCGGCCATTTTTTCAATTTCTTTTCATAATTTATCCCTATGGATTTATGAAATTGCATTCGAGTCCATTCGGGGTCCTGCGGAAGTGAATCGGAGCTGAAACGAATGGAACTCGATTCCCGAATAATCCTCGTAGGGGGTAGTACACGAGGAATGGAGCAAAAATTGAGGCGGCCCATTTTTTGGATTTCTTTTCATAATTTGTCCCTATGGATTTATGAAATTGCATTCGCGTCCATTCGGGGTCGTCCGGAAGTGAACCGGAGCTGAAACGAATGGAACTCGGTTCCCGAATAATCCTCGTAGGGGGTTGTACACGAGGTATGAGGCAAAAATTGAGGCGGCCCATTTTTTGGATTTCTTTTCATAATTTGTCCCTATGGATTTATGAAATTGCATTCGCGTTCATTCGGGGTCATCCGGAAGTGAATCGGAGCTGAAATGAATGGAACTCGGTTTCCATATAATCCTCGTAGGGGGTTGTACATGAGGTACGGAGAAAAAATTGAGGCGGCCCATTTTTTGGATTTCTTTTCATAATTTGTCCCTATGGTTTTATGAAATTGCATTCGCGTTCATTCGGGGTCGTCCGGAAGTGAATCTGAGCTGAAACGAATGGAACTCGGTTTTCGAATAATCCTCGTAGGGGGTAGTACACGAGGTATGGAGCAAAAAATGAGGCGGCCATTTTTTGAATTTCTTTTCATAATTTGTCCCTATGGATTTATGAAATTGCATTCGCGTCCATTCGGGGTCGTCCGGAAGTGAATCGGAGCTGAAACGAATGGAACTCGGTTCCAGAATAATCCTCGTAGGGGGTAGTACACGAGGTATGGAGCAAAAATTGAGGCGGCCCATTTTTTGGATATCTTTTCATAATTTGTCCCTATGGTTTTATGAAATTGCATTCGCGTTCATTCGGGGTCGTCCGGAAGTGAATCTGAGCTGAAACAAATGGAACTCGGTTTCCGAATAATCCTCGTAGGGGGTTGTACACGAGGTATGGAGCAAAAATTGAGGCGGACCATTTTTTGGATTTTTTTCATAATTTTTCCCTATGGATTTATGAAATTACATTCGCGTCCATTCGGGGTCGTGCGGAAGTGAATCGGAGCTGAAACGAATGGAACTCGGTTTCCGAATAATCCTCGTAGGGGGTAGTACACGAGGTATGGAGCAAAAAATTAGGCGGCCATTTTTTCAATTTCTTTTCATAATTTGTCCCTATGGATTTATGAAATTGTATTCGAGTCCATTCGGGGTCCTGCGGAAGTGAATCGGAGCTGAAACGAATGGAACTCGATTCCCGAATAATCCTCGTAGGGGGTAGTACACGAGGAATGGAGCAAAAATTGAGGCGGCCCATTTTTTGGATTTCTTTTCATAATTTGTCCCTATGGATTTATGAAATTGCATTCGCGTCCATTCGGGGTCGTCCGGAAGTGAACCGGAGCTGAAACGAATGGAACTCGGTTCCAGAATAATCCTCGTAGGGGGTAGTACACGAGGTATGGAGCAAAAATTGAGGCGGCCCATTTTTTGGATATCTTTTCATAATTTGTCCCTATGGTTTTATGAAATTGCATTCGCGTTCATTCGGGGTCGTCCGGAAGTGAATCTGAGCTGAAACGAATGGAACTCGGTTTCCGAATAATCCTCGTAGGGGGTTGTACACGAGGTATGGAGCAAAAATTGAGGCGGCCCATTTTTTGGATTTTTTTCATAATTTTTCCCTATGGATTTATGAAATTACATTCGCGTCCATTCGGGGTCGTGCGTAAGTGAATCGGAGCTGAAACGAATGGAACTCGGTTTTCGAATAATCCTCGTAGGGGGTAGTACACGAGGTATGGAGCAAAAAATGAGGCGGCCATTTTTTCAATTTCTTTTCATAATTTGTCCCTATGGATTTATGAAATTGCATTCGAATCCATTCGGGGTCCTGCGGAAGTGAATCGGAGCTGAAACGAATGGAACTCGATTCCCGAATAATCCTCATAGGGGGTAGTACACGAGGAATGGAGCAAAAATTGAGGCGGCCCATTTTTTGGATTTCTTTTCATAATTTGTCCCTATGGATTTATGAAATTGCATTCGCGTCCATTCGGGGTCGTCCGAAAGTGAACCGGAGCTGAAACGAATGGAACTCGGTTCCCGAATAATCCTCGTAGGGGGTAGTACATGAGGTATGAGGCAAAAATTGAGGCAACCCATTTTTTCGATTTCTTTTCATAATTTGTCCCTATGGATTTATGAAATTGCATTCGCGTTCATTCGGGGTCGTCCGGAAGTGAATCGGAGCTAAAATGAATGGAACTCGGTTTCCGAATAATCCTCGTAGGGGGTTGTACACGAGGTACGGAGCAAAAATTGAGGCGGCCTATTTTTTGATTTCTTTCCAAAATTTGTCCCTATGGATTTATGAAATTGCATTCGTGTCCATTCGGGGTCGTGCGGAAGTGAATCGGAGCTGAAACGAATGGAACTCGGTTTCCGAATAATCCTCGTAGGGGGTAGTACACGAGGTATGGAGCAAAAAATGAGGCGGCCATTTTTTCATAATTTGTCCCTATGGATTTATGAAATTGCATTCGCGTCCATTCGGGGTCGTCCGGAAGTGAATCGGAGCTGAAACGAATGGAACTCGGTTCCCGAATAATCCTCGTAGGGGGTAGTACACGAGGTATGGAGCAAAAATTGAGGCGGCCCGTTTTTTGGATTTCTTTTCATAATTTGTCCCTATGGATTTATGAAATTGCATTCGCGTTCATTCGGGGTCGTCCGGAAGTGAATCGGAGCTGAAACGAATGGAACTCGGTTTTCGGATAATCCTCGTAGAGGGTTGTACACGAGGTATGGAGCAAAAATTGAGGCGTCCCATTTTTTGGATTTCTTTTCATAATTTTTCCCTATGGATTTATGAAATTGCATTCACGTCCATTCGGGGTCGTGCGGAAGTGAATCGGAGCTGAAACGAATGGAACTCGGTTTCCGAATAATCCTCGTAGGGGGTAGTACACGAGTGTTATGGGTAAAAAGCTAAGGTTATTACTTGCTGTATTTAATACTAAGATTCGGGAGCTCTAGGCCTTTAATGGCTGCTCTCGTACTTCGTAGCTTTATTCTGCCTTTACGAGATGCCTACGTATCTCTGTGAATTAGAGAATCAAGCCAAAAAACGTAGTTCTGATTTGTGGGGTGAGGCCCCTTATATAGATGTGGGAGTCCTTGAATTGGACTTGGTATAGGAGACTTGGTGGACAAGCCTCTGAATTAGGATAGACTTAGGAGTCCTAGGAAGTAGGAAGCTGATTCCTTATCCTTTTAGGTCCCCTTGAGGCTAATCTATAAGGATTTATATCCTTATCGGAACTCTTCTCAATAGCTGATTTTTCCCTTATTAATTAATTACGAAATTAATTAATAATTAGGGCTTTTGGGCCTTTTTTATTCCATCAGGCCTGATCTGGTCCATCAGGCTTAACCTTTCTGGTCTGAGTTTCATATATCTTTTTATTGGGCCTAGCAGCCCACAGCTTGTACAATTAATGCAGTATTTAATTATACAATCATAATTTATTTATCCCTATCATTTGCCCCCCAACTTTTGGGAAACATTGAATAGGTTTCGCAGAAGTTAAGTCTATTTGTTCCCTTACAGGGTTTCGTTTTTCCGTAAAGTGTGGAGCGACCTACACGTTTACAATGAATTTTTCCTTTTATTTAGGAATTATTTTGATTTCCAGGAATTTTTCCCTTATTTCCGGGATTTTTCCCTAATTTCTGGAATTTTCCCTAATTTTTCTGGGATTTTCCCTAATTTTTCTGGGATTTTTCCTTATTTTTCTGGGATTTATCCTTAATTTCTGGATTTTTCCCTTAATTTCTGGATTTTTCCCTTAATTTCTGGGATTTATCCTTAATTTCTGGAATTTTCCCTTAATTTCTGGGATTTATCCTTAATTTCTGGAATTTTCCCTTAATTTTTGGGATTTATCCTTAATTTCTGGATTTTTCCCTTAATTTCTGGATTTTCCCTTAATTTCTGGGATTTATCCTTAATTTCTGGATTTTTCCCTTAATTTCTGGGATTTATCCTTAAATTCTGGATTTTTCCCTTAATTTCTGATTTTTCCCTTATTTCCCGGTACTTATCCTTAATTTTCTGGATTTTTCCCTAATTTCCCGGGACTTATCCTTAATTTTCTGGCTTAAAATCGATCAGAATGCATTCGAAATCGATCAGGATGCAGACAAAATCGATCAGGACGCAGCCAAAATCGATCAGGATGCAGCCAAAATCGATCAGGATCCTGATCGAATTAGCTCAGGATCTTACACTCTGGTCGACAGGATTCCTGATCGATTTCGATCAGGATTCTGACCGAATTGGCCTTCAAAGTGACACCCTAGTCGATTGCTACACGGGCTTAATCGATCAGGATTCCTGATCGATTTCGATCAGGACTCTGAACGAATTAAATGGCTCTCGACCATTCTGATCGAATGGAATATCGATCAGGACTCTGTTCTCCGTCGATCAGGACTCTGGTCGATCTTAGGGGATTTCTTCCCTCCTGTTCGAATAAGATATCGATCAAGACTCTCTTCTGTGTCGATCAGGACTCTGATCGATCTTAGGGGATTTCTTCCCTCCTGTTCGAATAGCATATCGATCAGGACTCTCTTCTCTGTCGATCAGGACTCTGATCGATCTTAGGAGATTTCTTCCCTTCTGTTCGAATAACCCTGCGGGGCTATGCTACTTTCCTTATTTGCATTCTCTCCTTCATTTTTCCGATACTTTAATATTCAAACTTGGCTTAATGGGCCACACAATTATCACAACTCAAACATCCATAGGTTGAAATAATTTCGAACTCTTCAATTTCAAGTCTGGTTTTCCAAAACCTTACATAATATGGGTATAATAGCTAAAAAAGAAAAATACTATGCAAACAAAGCTTCAAGGTGCTTTTAAACCTACTTGTCATAATGACAAGTGAGAATCGTACTTCGACCATCTTACACGTAGTAAACCTTCAGGTTTTGTGCGTGCCAGGTTCTCGGGACTTCAAAACCATCCATAGTCTCCAGCTTGTAGGTTCCTCTACCCTGAACGCTCTTGACTCTATACGGCCCTTCCCAATTTGGGGCAAGCTTTCCTTTCTGTCCGACACCAGAAGCCTCTATTTTTCTCAAGACTAGGTCACCTTGTTTGAAAAACCTCTCTTTAACCCTTAGGTTGTAGTAGAATGAAGCCTTTTTCTGATATTCTACTATCTTTGCGTGTGCTTTATCTCGCACTTCATCGATTAAATCCAGCGCTAACTTCTGCCCTTCCTCATTTTCTTTTTCATCAAAAGCCTGAATCCTTGGAGAGGAATGTGATATCTCCACGGGAACTACTGCTTCTGCCCCATATGCCAACATGAAAGGAGTTGCATTTGTCGTGACTCTACAGGTAGTCCTATAGGCCCATAATATGGGAAGTATCTCATCCACCCAATTATTTCTTGACTTTTCGATTCTCTTCTTTAGTCCATCCAGGATTATCCGATTTGCTACCTCCGCTTGCCCATTGGCTTGCGGGTGAGCCACAGAGGTGAACCGTAACTCAATTTCATTTTCTTCGCAATACTTCTTGAATTCCTCGTTGTTGAATTGTGTTCCATTGTCAGTGACGAGGATACGGGGAATTCCATATCGGCACATAATGTTTTCCCACAGGAATTGTGCAACCTGTTTAGTTGTGATTTTGGCCAAGGGCTTGGCTTCAATCCACTTAGTGAAATAATCAATGGCTACAATCAGAAACTTCCTTTGTGCTGTGGCCATAGGAAAAGGCCCTAGAATATCCATCCCCCACATAGCAAAGGGAATAGGTGAGTTGATAGAGGTCAGCATCTCGGGGGGTTGTCTGGCCACTGGTGCATGTTTCTGACAGCGATCACACTTCTTTACATATTCTTTGGCATCAGCCATCATTTCTGGCCAATAGAAGCCTAAACGGGTTATCTTATGAGCCAAGGCCCTGCCCCCCAAGTGTTGTCCACAAATACCTTCATGCACTTCTTCAAGAGCCAAGCGTGCCTCATCGGGCCTGAGACACCTCAAGTAGGGAACCACGAAAGATCTTTTGTAAAGAATCCCATCTATCAAAGAGTACCTTAGTGCCCGAACAGTTAACTTCCGTGCTTCAGTTGCATCATTTGGCAACCAACCGGTCTGAATGTGAGCCTTGATGGGATCAATCCATGACGTCCCCAAGCCTACGGGAGCCACAAGCTTAACATCTATGCTTCGTGTCTTCAAAACACGGAAGTACACACTCCCTGAACTTTCTTCAATCTCAGATGAAGCAAACTTTGATAGCGCATCTGCTTTAGCATTTTCTTCCCTTGGAATGTGTTCAACATGGCATTCATTAAATTGGGTCATCACAGCCCTTACTAGGCGAACATACTTAGCCATCGTATCATCTCTTGCTTCAAATTCTCCCTTTACCTGGGATATGATCAACTTCGAGTCTCCACGGACCTTTAAGTTTTTGACTCTAAGTGTCCCAGCTAGACCAAGGCCAGCAATCAGGACTTCATACTCTGCCTCATTGTTTGTGGTTGGGAAGTCTAGCTTCATGGCATACTCAATTAAGAATCCATCAGGGCTTTGCAAAACCAACCCTGCTCCACTGGAATTTGTTTTTGATGCTCCATCAAAATAGAGAACCCAATATTCTTTCTCCTCGTCCCCATTGTCGACTCCCTTGTCTTGAGGTATGGTATCTTCCTGCCCCCCGACTTCTTGGTTGGGTATGGTACATTCCACCACGAAGTCAGCTAGTGCCTGGGCTTTTATGGCCCTTCGTGGCTTATACTTGAGATCGAACTCTCCCAACTCTATTGCCCACTTAATCAGTCTCCCACTTGCCTTGGGACTGTGAATGATATTTCTCAGTGGCTGATTTGTTAGCACTTCAATTTGGTGAGCTTGAAAATAAGGACGCAGCTTTCTTGAAGCCATTACCAAGGCTAAAGCGAATTTCTCAATGGCTGAATAATTCAACTCAGCACCATGCAAAATTTTGCTGACATAGTACACGGGTTTCTGGACTTTCAGTTCCTCTTTAACCAACACCGCGCTCAAGGCGCATTCTGAAACAGCCAAGTACAAGAATAAAATTTCACTCAGAACTGGCTTGGCCAACAACGGGGCCTGGCCCATATACTTCTTTAACTCTTCAAATGCCTTCTGATTTTCCTCACTCCATACAAAGTCTTTAATGTTCTTTAATGACTTGAAGAATGACAAGCACTTGTCTCCTGACTTGGAGATGAATCGTCCTAGCGCAGCAACCCTTCCTGTGAGTTTCTGAACATCCTTGACAGTTTTTGGGGGTTCCATGTCCAGGATTGCCTTTATTTTATCGGGGTTAGCCTCAATTCCCCTCTTTGAGACCATCAATCCCAAGAATTTTCCAGATCCTACTCCGAAAGCACACTTCGTCGGATTCAACATCATCTTGTGGTACCTCAGGACCTCAAAAGCTTCCCTTAAATGGGCTATATGATCAGTCTTTACTAGACTCTTGACTAACATGTCATCAACATAGACTTCCATAGTCTTACCAATAAGATCTTTAAAAATTCTATTCACCAACCTTTGATAGGTGGCTCCTGCATTCTTGAGACCAAATGCCATAACAAGATAACAATAAACACCAAAGTCAGTGATAAATGATACCTTTGGAATGTCATCCTTATGCATTTTGATCTGGTTGTATCCGCTAAACCCATCCATGAAACTCAGCATCTCATGTCCAGCGGTGGCATCAATCAAAGTATCAATTCTAGGCAGCGGAAAACAGTCTTTGGGGCATGCATCATTCAGATCGGTGAAGTCTATACACATCCTCCACTTTCCATTAGCCTTCTTCACCATTACAGGGTTTGCTAACCACTCCGGAAATTGAATCTCCTCAATGAAACCAGCCTCTAAGAGCTTTTCCACTTCCTGCTTTATAGCCTCTTGTCTTTCCGGGGCAAAATTTCTTTTCTTTTGTTTCACTGTCTTCCGACTTGGATCCACGTTTAGCTTGTGAGTAATTAACTCCGGGTCTATGCCTGGCATATCAGCTGCTGACCATGCAAACACATCACTATTTTCTTGCAAAAATTTCACTAACTTCCCTCTAAGGGTCTCCTCTAATGTGGCTCCAATGAAAGTCATCCTCTCAGGATTCTTGGGATCTAAAGGAACCGAAACCAATTCTTCTGCTGGCCTTCCTCTATTCTCATCATTTTCTCGAACATCCATATCTTCAATAGGAAGAACCTGCCCCCCGACTCCATCTGCCCTCAAAGAGGCCACATAACAGCTTCTAGCCATTTTTTGATCTCCTCTCTCTTCTCCAATCCCGTTTCGGGTGGGAAACTTCATGACTGAATGGTAGGAAGAGGGGACTGCCTTGAAGGCATGTATCCCTGTTCTCCCCATGATAGCATTATAAGTTGAACTAGCCTTTACCACTACGAAATCCAGCATCTGCGTTGCTTGCCTTGGCTCCGTACCTATGGTGGTTGGCAACTTGATTATCCCTTCCACAGGACATTCTACTCCAGCAAATCCATATATCGGCATGTCGGTTAGTGTTAACTGGGAGTCGTTATACCCCATCCTTAGAAAGGTGTCGTGGAGCAAGATATCCACAGAAGCACCATTATCCACAAGGACCCTCTTAACCGGGCTATTTCCTATTATTGGTGTTATGACCAGCGGGTCGTCATGGGGAAACTTCACACCCTCTAGGTCGGAATCATCAAAAGCCAATGTTACTTCTGTCCTGGCCCTCTTCGGGGCTTCTCCAACAATATGCATAACCTCTCTAGTATATGCCTTTCTGGAATTTTTGGACATTCCAGCAGCAGTTGGACCTCCAAAGATCGTGTTTATCACAGGCCCTTGAGGTCTCGGCCCTCCATAAATGGTGTTTATAACTGGTCCTCTAGGTTGGGGATTCCGCCCCTGATCATCTTGGTCCCTCCTACGATCTTCAAAGTTCTTCCTTCCATTATTATTTATGTCCCCTCCATCTCCAGTATACTTATTCAATCTTCCTTTTCGAATCAAAAACTCAATTTCATCTTTCAATTGCCTACACTCATCGGTGTCATGGCCAACATCTTTGTGAAACCTGCAATACTTGCCCCTATCTAGCTTGGCGGGATCAGCCTTCAAGGGCTTAGGCCAGCGAATATCTCTGTCTTTCTCAATCTCCATCAAAATCTGACTTCTGGGAGCATTCAGCTTAGCGTATTCAGTGAACTTTTGCCCAGGTCCTCCCTTCTTGGGGGTTGAATCAGGGTTTTGTTCGGTTCTAGGATATTTGTCCTTAGCGATATACTCCAAATCAGTTTTTCGTTTCTTGCCTCCAGTGGGCTCATTACTTACTACGGTCTTCCTCATACTTTCTTCAACCTTGATATACTTCCCTGCCCTCTCTTGGAGCTGCAACATGCTCTCAGGGGGTCGTTTGGCCAAAGACATCTTAAAAAACTCATCCCTAGTTCCTTGTTGCAATGCTATCATTGCTACCTTATCATCAAGATCTGGGACTTTTAAAGCCTCCTTTGTAAAACGATTCAGGTAATCTCTTAAGGATTCCTTAGCTCCTTGCACAAGACTCATAAGAGATGCTGAACTTTTCTCATGGACTCTTCCACTGATGAATTGCTTAATAAAAGCCTGACTTAGTTCTCTGAATGATCCAATAGAATTTGGGGGTAGGCGACTGTACCATCTTTGAGCCATACCCGACAGGGTTCGAGGGAAGGCCCGACATTTTATAGCATCATTCACGGGTTGCAGCAGCAGTGCATTAGAGAATGTCCTAACATGATTAGCGGGGTCTCCCGTGCCATCATAGGCTTTGATAGTGGGCATCTTGAATTTCCTTGAGACATGGGCATTCATTATCTCTTCTGTGAAGGGTGGAGTTGGATCATCAGGATCTCCAAGGGGAAGGAGATTGCTCGGATCAGTCCTTGGGACAGCAGCCCTTCTTCTTACCGGACCATCCAGGTCTATGATAGGAGGAGGATTTCTCCCCCTAGGAGGTACGTGGGGTCTGGTGGCTTGGTGAGCCTCCAAATCACGCCTCATCCTTTGGATTTCAGCCTCATGAGCCCTGATCTTTTCCTGCACTTCTTTGGGATTCGCCCCTGGGGTGCTTTGGGGGTGTTGCCTTCCATCGGCCATTGGCTCTTTTCCAGGACGCCTCCTTCTCGGGGCCACTTCATCATCCGAAGATTCGGAGTCTCTTTCAGTGTATGGACCAGAAAATTCCCGATCCTCAGGGATAGGATCCAAACCTCGTATATAGGGGGGCGACCGCCCTCGTGCTTCGCTTCGCCCAGCATATCCGCTTCCTCCAACCTCAGGGTGAAGGGGCATCCCATAAGGGGGGTTAGTAGTAACAATAGTTGAATATTCATACCCGACGGGTCGAGAATTCACAGGTATATGTATTTGTTGAACTTGAGGATTCGTACCTTGAATAGTCGGGGGAGTTGTCCCTTGTGGCTGAGGATGAGTTGCCCCTGTCTGGGCTTCCCCCTGAGTAGATGCATAAGTTGAATGGGGAGGAACCTCCACGGTTGATGAAATCACCTGGGTTGTCCCTGATGGTGTTCCCTCCTCCAGAGTGCTGGTTGTTCTCCGTGTTCTCGCCATGGTTGTTGTTCCGTTTTTCCCACAGATGGCGCCAAATGTTATGGGTAAAAAGCTAAGGTTATTACTTGCTGTATTTAATACTAAGATTCGGGAGCTCTAGGCCTTTAATGGCTGCTCTCGTACTTCGTAGCTTTATTCTGCCTTTACGAGATGCCTACGTATCTCTGTGAATTAGAGAATCAAGCCAAAAAACGTAGTTCTGATTTGTGGGGTGAGGCCCCTTATATAGATGTGGGAGTCCTTGAATTGGACTTGGTATAGGAGACTTGGTGGACAAGCCTCTGAATTAGGATAGACTTAGGAGTCCTAGGAAGTAGGAAGCTGATTCCTTATCCTTTTAGGTCCCCTTGAGGCTAATCTATAAGGATTTATATCCTTATCGGAACTCTTCTCAATAGCTGATTTTTCCCTTATTAATTAATTACGAAATTAATTAATAATTAGGGCTTTTGGGCCTTTTTTATTCCATCAGGCCTGATCTGGTCCATCAGACTTAACCTTTCTGGTCTGAGTTTCATATATCTTTTTATTGGGCCTAGCAGCCCACAGCTTGAACAATTAATGTAGTATTTAATTATACAATCATAATTTATTTATCCCTATCAACGAGGTATGGAGCAAAAAATGAGGCGGCCATTTTTTCAATTTCTTTTCATAATTTGTCCCTATGGATTTATGACATTGCATTCACGTCCATTCGGGGTCGTCCGGAAGTGAATCGGAGCTGAAATGAATGGAACTCGGTTTCCGAATAATCCTCGTAGGGGGTTGTACACGAGGTATGGAGCAAAAATTGAGGCGGCCCATTTTTTGGATTTCTTTTCATAATTTTTCCCTATGGATTTATGAAATTGCATTCGCATCCATTCGGGGTCGTGCGGAAGTGAATCGGAGCTGAAATTAATGGAACTCGATTTCCGAATAATCCTCGTAGGGGGTTGTACACGAGGTACGGAGCAAAAATTGAGGCAGCCCATTTTTTGGATTTCTTTCCAAAATTTGTCCCTATGGATTTATGAAATTGCATTCGTGTCCATTCGGGGTCGTGCGGAAGTGAATCGGAGCTGAAACGAATGAGACTCGGTTTCCGAATGATCCTCGTAGGGGGTAGTACACAAGGTTTGGAGCAAAAATTGAGGCGGCCCATTTTTTGGATTTCTTTTCATAACTTGTCCCTATGGATTTATGAAATTGCTTTCGCGTTCATTCGGGGTCGTCCGGAAGTGAATCGGAGCTGAAACGAATGGAACTCGGTTTCCGAATAATCCTCGTAGGGGGTTGTACACGAGGTATGGAGCAAAAATTAAGGCGGCCCATTTTTTGGATTTCTTTCCAAAACTTGTCCCTATGGATTTATGAAATTGCATTCGTGTCCATTCGGGGTCGTCCGGAAGTGAATCGGAGCTGAAGCTAATGGAACTCGGTTTCCGAATAATCCTCGTAGGGGGTAGTACACGTGGTATAGAGCAAAAATTGAGGCGGCCCGCTTTTTGGATTTCTTTTCATAATTTGTCCTTATGGATATATGAAATTGCATTCACCTCCATTCGGGGTCGTCCGTAAATGAATCGGAGCTGAAACGAATGAGACTCGGTTTCCGAATAATCCTCGTAGGGGGTAGTACACGAGGTATGGAACAAAACTTGAGGTGGCCCGTTTTTTGGATTTCTTTTCATAACTTGTCCCTATGGATTTATGAAATTGCATTCGCGTTCATTCGGGGTCGTCCGGAAGTGAATCGGAGCTGAAACGAATGGAACTCGGTTTCTGAATAATCCTCGTAGGGGGTAGTACACGAGGTATGGAGCAAAAATTTAGGCGGCCCATTTTTTGGATTTCTTTACATAACTTGTCCCTATGGATTTATGAAATTGCATTCACGTCCATTCGGGGTCGTCCGGAAGTGAATCAGAGCTGAAGCTAATGGAACTCGGTTTCCGAATAATCCTCGTAGGGGGTAGTATACGTGGTATGGAGCAAAAATTGAGGCGGCCCATTTTTTGGATTTCTTTTCATAATTTTTCCCTATGGATTTATGAAATTGCATTCGCATCCATTCGGGGTCGTGCGGAAGTGAATCGGAGCTGAAATTAATGGAACTCGATTTCCGAATAATCCTCGTAGGGGGTTGTACACGAGGTACGGAGCAAAAATTGAGGCAGCCCATTTTTTGGATTTCTTTCCAAAATTTGTCCCTATGGATTTATGAAATTGCATTCGTGTCCATTCGGGGTCGTGCGGAAGTGAATCGGAGCTGAAACGAATGAGACTCGGTTTCCGAATGATCCTCGTAGGGGGTAGTACACGAGGTTTGGAGCAAAAATTGAGGCGGCCCGTTTTTTGGATTTCTTTTCATAACTTGTCCCTATGGATTTATGAAATTGCTTTCGCGTTCATTCGGGGTCGTCCGGAAGTGAATCGGAGCTGAAACGAATGGAACTCGGTTTCCGAATAATCCTCGTAGGGGGTTGTACACGAGGTATGGAGCAAAAATTTAGGCGGCCCATTTTTTGGATTTCTTTACATAACTTGTCCCTATGGATTTATGAAATTGCATTCACGTCCATTCGGGGTCGTCCGGAAGTGAATCAGAGCTGAAGCTAATGGAACTCGGTTTCCGAATAATCCTCGTAGGGGGTAGTATACGTGGTATGGAGCAAAAATTGAGGCGGCCCGTTTTTTGGATTTATTTTCATAATTTGTCCCTATGGATTTATGAAATTTCATTCGTGTCCATTCGGGGGTCCTGCGGAAGTGAATCAGAGCTGAAACGAATGGAACTCGGTTTCCGAATAATCCTCGTAGGGGGTAGTACACGAGGTATGGAGCAAAAATTGAGGCGGCCCATTTTTTGGATTTCTTTTCATAAGTTGTCCCTATGTATTTATGAAATTGCATTCGCGTCCATTCGGGGTCGTCCGGAAGTGAACCGGAGCTGAAACGAATGGAACTCGGTTCCCGAATAATCCTCGTAGGGGGTAGTACACGAGGTATGGAGCAAAAATTGAGGCGGCCCGTTTTTTGGATTCCTTTTCATAATTTGTCCCTATGGATTTATGAAATTGCATTCGCGTTCATTCGGGGTCGTCCGGAAGTGAATCGGAGCTGAAATGAATGGAACTCGGTTTCCGAATAATCCTCGTAGGGGGTTGTACACGAGGTACGGAGCCAAAATTGAGGCGGACCATTTTTTGATTTCTTTCCAAAATTTGTCCCTATGGATTTATGAAATTGCATTCGTGTCCATTCGGGGTCGTGCGGAAGTGAATCGGAGCTGAAACGAATGGAACTCGGTTTCCGAATAATCCTCGTAGGGGGTAGTACACGAGGTATGGAGCAAACAATGAGGCGGCCATTTTTTCATAATTTGTCCCTATGGATTTATGAAATTGCATTCGCGTCCATTCGGGGTCGTCCGGAAGTGAATCGGAGCTTAAACGAATGGAACTCGGTTCCCGAATAATCCTCATAGGGGGTAGTACACGAGGTATGGAGCAAAAATTGAGGCGGCCCGTTTTTTGGATTTCTTTTCATAATTTGTCCCTATGGATTTATGAAATTGCATTCGCGTTCATTCGGGGTCGTCCGGAAGTGAATCTGAGCTGAAACGAATGGAACTCGGTTTCCGAATAATCCTCGTAGGGGGTTGTACACGAGGTTTGGAGCAAAAATTGAGGCGGCCCATTTTTTGGATTTCTTTTCATAATTTTTCCCTATGGATTTATGAAATTGCATTCGCGTCCATTCGGGGACGTGCGGAAGTGAATCGGAGCTGAAACGAATGGAACTCGGTTCCCGAATAATCCTCGTAGGGGGTAGTACACGAGGTATGGAGCAAAAATTGAGGCGGCCCATTTTTTGGATTTCTTTTCATAATTTGTCCCTATGGATTTATGAAATTGCATTCGCGTTCATTCGGGGTCGTCCGGAAGTGAATCGGAGCTGAAACGAATGGAACTCGGTTTCCGGATAATCCTCGTAGAGGGTTGTACACGAGGTATGGAGCAAAAATTGAGGCGTCCCATTTTTTGGATTTCTTTTCATAATTTTTCCCTATGGATTTATGAAATTGCATTAACGTCCATTCGGGGTCGTGCGGAAGTGAATCGGAGCTGAAACGAATGAAACTCGGTTTCCGAATAATCCTCGTAGGGGGTAGTACACGAGGTATGGAGCAAAAAATGAGGCGGCCATTTTTTCAATTTCTTTTCATAATTTGTCCCTATGGATTTATGAAATTGCATTCACGCCCATTCGGGGTCGTCCGGAAGTGAATCGGAGCTGAAATGAATGGAACTCGGTTTCCGAATAATCCTCGTAGGGGGTTGTACACGAGGTATGGAGCAAAAATTGAGGCGGCCCATTTTTTGGATTTCTTTTCATAATTTTTCCCTATGGATTTATGAAATTGCATTCGCATCCATTCGGGGTCGTGCGGAAGTGAATCGGAGCTGAAATTAATGGAACTCGATTTCCGAATAATCCTCGTAGGGGGTTGTACACGAGGTACGGAGCAAAAATTGAGGCAGCCCATTTTTTGGATTTCTTTCCAAAATTTGTCCCTATGGATTTATGAAATTGCATTCGTGTCCATTCGGGGTCGTGCGGAAGTGAATCGGAGCTGAAACGAATGAGACTCGGTTTCCGAATGATCCTCGTAGGGGGTAGTACACGAGGTATGGAGCAAAAATTGAGGCGGCCCGTTTTTTGGATTTCTTTTCATAACTTGTCCCTATGGATTTATGAAATTGCTTTCGCGTTCATTCGGGGTCGTCCGGAAGTGAATGGGAGCTGAAACGTATGGAACTCGGTTTCCGAATAATCCTCGTAGGGGGTTGTACACGAGGTATGGAGCAAAAATTGAGGCGGCCCATTTTTTGGATTTCTTTCCAAAACTTGTCCCTATGGATTTATGAAATTGCATTCGTGTCCATTCGGGGTCGTCCGGAAGTGAATCGGAGCTGAAGCTAATGGAACTCGGTTTCCGAATAATCCTCGTAGGGGGTAGTACACGTGGTATAGAGCAAAAATTGAGGCGACCCGCTTTTTGGATTTCTTTTCATAATTTGTCCTTATGGATATATGAAATTGCATTCACGTCCATTCAGGGTCGTCCGTAAATGAATCGGAGCTGAAACGAATGAGACTCGGTTTCCGAATAATCCTCGTAGGGGGTAGTACACGAGGTATGGAACAAAACTTGAGGTGGCCCATTTTTTGGATTTCTTTTCATAACTTGTCCCTATGGATTTATGAAATTGCATTCACGTTCATTCGGGGTCGTCCGGAAGTGAATCGGAGCTGAAACGAATGGAACTCGGTTTCCGAATAATCCTCGTAGGGGGTAGTACACGAGGTATGGAGCAAAAATTGAGGCGGCCCATTTTTTGGATTCCTTTACATAACTTGTCCCTAGGGATTTATGAAATTGCATTCACGTCCATTCGGGGTCGTCCGGAAGTGAATCAGAGTTGAAGCTAATGGAACTCGGTTTCCGAATAATCCTCGTAGGGGGTAGTATACGTGGTATGGAGGAAAAATTGAGGCGGCCCGTTTTTTGGATTTATTTTCATAATTTGTCCCTATGGATTTATGAAATTTCATTCGTGTCCATTCGGGGGTCCTGCGGAAGTGAATCAGAGCTGAAACGAATGGAACTCGGTTTCCGAATAATCCTCGTAGGGGGTAGTACACGAGGTATGGAGCAAAAATTGAGGCGGCCCATTTTTTGGATTTCTTTTCATAAGTTGTCCCTATGGATTTATGAAATTGCATTCGCGTCCATTCGGGGTCGTCCGGAAGTGAACCGGAGCTGAAACGAATGGAACTCGGTTCCCGAATAATCCTCGTAGGGGGTAGTACACGAGGTATGGAGCAAAAATTGAGGCGGCCCGTTTTTTGGATTCCCTTTCATAATTTGTCCCTATGGATTTATGAAATTGCATTCGCGTTCATTCGGGGTCGTCCGGAAGTGAATCGGAGCTGAAATGAATGGAACTCGGTTTCCGAATAATCCTCGTAGGGGGTTGTACACGAGGTACGGAGCCAAAATTCAGGCAGCCCATTTTTTGATTTATTTCCAAAATTTGTCCCTATGGATTTATGAAATTGCATTCGTGTCCATTCGGGGTCGTGCGGAAGTGAATCGGAGCTGAAACGAATGGAACTCGGTTCCCGAATAATCCTCGTAGGGGGTAGTACACGAGGTATGGAGCAAAAATTGAGGCGGCCCGTTTTTTGGATTCCTTTTCATAATTTGTCCCTATGGATTTATGAAATTGCATTCGCGTTCATTCGGGGTCGTCCGAAAGTGAATCGGAGCTGAAATGAATGGAACTCGGTTTCCGAATAATCCTCGTAGGGGGTTGTACACGAGGTACGGAGCCAAAATTGAGGCGGCCCATTTTTTGATTTCTTTCCAAAATTTGTCCCTATGGATTTATGAAATTGCATTCGTGTCCATTCGGGGTCGTGCGGAAGTGAATCGGAGCTGAAACGAATGGAACTCGGTTTCCGAATAATCCTCGTAGGGGGTAGTACACGAGGTATGGAGCAAAAAATGAGGCGGCCATTTTTTCACAATTTGTCCCTATGGATTTATGAAATTGCATTCGCGTCCATTCGGGGTCGTCCGGAAGTGAATCGGAGCTGAAACGAATGGAACTCGGTTCCCGAATAATCCTCATAGGGGGTAGTACACGAGGTATGGAGCAAAAATTGAGGCGGCCCGTTTTTTGGATTTCTTTTCATAATTTGTCCCTATGGATTTATGAAATTGCATTCGCGTTCATTCGGGGTCGTCCGGAAGTGAATCTGAGCTGAAACGAATGGAACTTGGTTTCCGAATAATCCTCGTAGGGGGTTGTACACGAGGTATGGAGCAAAAATTGAGGCGGCCCATTTTTTGGATTTCTTTTCATAATTTTTCCCTATGGATTTATGAAATTGCATTCGCGTCCATTCGGGGTCGTGCGGAAGTGAATCGGAGCTGAAACGAATGGAACTCGGTTTCCGAATAATCCTCGTTGGGGGTAGTACACGAGGTATGGAGCAAAAAATGAGGCGGCCATTTTTTCAATTTCTTTTCATAATTTGTCCCTATGGATTTATGAAATTGCATTCACGTCCATTCGGGGTCGTCCGGAAGTGAATCGGAGCTGAAACGAATGGAACTCGGTTTCCGAATAATCCTCGTATGGGGTTGTACACGAGGTATGGAGCAAAAATTGAGGCGGCCCATTTTTTGGATTTCTTTTCATAATTTTTCTCTATGGATTTATGAAATTGCATTCGCATCCATTCGGGGTCGTGCGGAAGTGAATCGGAGCTGAAATGAATGGAACTCGATTTCCGAATAATCCTCGTAGGGGGTTGTACACGAGGTACGGAGCAAAAATTGAGGTAGCCCATTTTTTGGATTTCTTTCCAAAATTTGTCCCTATGGATTTATGAAATTGCATTCGTGTCCATTCGGGGTCGTGCGGAAGTGAATCGGAGCTGAAACGAATGAGACTCGGTTTCCGAATGATCCTCGTAGTGGGTAGTACACGAGGTATGGAGCAAAAATTGAGGCGGCCCGTTTTTTGGATTTCTTTTCATAACTTGTCCCTATGGATTTATGAAATTGCATTCGCGTTCATTCGGGGTCGTCCGGAAGTGAATCGGAGCTGAAACGAATGGAACTCGGTTTCTGAATAATCCTCGTAGGGGGTTGTACACGAGGTATGGAGCAAAAATTGAGGCAGCCCATTTTTTGGATTTCTTTCCAAAATTTGTCCCTATGGATTTATGAAATTGCATTCGTGTCCATTCGGGGTCGTGCGGAAGTGAATCGGAGCTGAAACGAATGAGACTCGGTTTCTGAATGATCCTCGTAGGGGGTAGTACACGAGGTATGGAGCAAAAATTGAGGCGGCCCGTTTTTTGGATTTCTTTTCATAACTCGTCCCTATGGATTTATGAAATTGCATTCGCGTTCATTCGGGGTCGTCCGGAAGTGAATCGGAGCTGAAATGAATGGAACTCGATTTCCGAATAATCCTCGTAGGGGGTTGTATACGAGGTACGGAGCAAAAATTGAGGCAGCCCATTTTTTAGATTTCTTTCCAAAATTTGTCCCTATGGATTTATGAAATTGCATTCGTGTCCATTCGGGGTCGTGCGGAAGTGAATCGGAGCTGAAACGAATGAGACTCGGTTTCCGAATGATCCTCGTAGGGGGTAGTACACGAGGTATGGAGCAAAAATTGAGGCGGCCCGTTTTTTGGATTTCTTTTCA
>NW_027420803.1:0-7753 GCF_009905375.1 Apium graveolens | reverse complement strand
CGTTGGGATGGTTTCCAACATTCATGTGTACGTTAGATAGAAGAGAAAGAAAGATGTTCAACGTACAGAAAATATCTCTTCTATTTAGTAGAGGATAAAACGTTTAATAAGAAGATAAGAGAAAGAGTTTGAAAGAGAAACAAACTCCTATTCTTTAGGAAATCAATTTGAATGATTAAAAACGTTTTATAAATGAGCTCACTATATATCATGCACGTTATTATATTAGAGAAGTCCTTACAACTGATATATATGAAGATCCTATAAAATCTCCATGAAATTCGACTTCCTTGTTGAATCTGTACTGTGCATCTTGGCTTGCTGTTATTCTGTCACTGTTGATCATAGCTTGCTGAAATAGATTACTATCTCATGATAGCTTGCTGTCATGATACTTAAACAACAATGGCATTAAGCTGTTATATCCTGCAAACATTCTCAAATAACAACATGATGGCTTGCTGTGTTGTGATCATCAAAACTAAGGAGTTACAATATCTAGCATAACTACAAATTCTATAGATTATTATCCAACTTAATTTCTAATTATACTCAACTTTTTTCTCACATTTTTTATAGGGAACCAAATACTTCCAGAACTAATTTTAGTAATTTAAATTATAATATAACAAATTAATTAATCTATCTATATTATACTATTATAAGCGAAACATTGTTTCATTTGGTTAAAACATTCGTAAAAAGTATGTTAATATCTTCCAAAATAAATTAAAAAAATATAATAATTAAAAATAAATAAATCATGTATCTAATATAACTACGAACTCTATAAATTATTATCCAACTTAATACACTTCCAAAAATATTTTTAATAACTTAAATTGTAATATAACAAAACAATTAATAAATTGAGAACAAATAATTTTAAAAATAATCAATATCAAATCATCCACCTACACCACCGTTATTCAACTCCGCCTTTTTACAGCAAAGGTTGTGATATGAGGACTTTTTAAGATTTGAACTATCTAAATTTTGAATGCTTCCATAATATAATACATTCAAAACAATATGTAAATATTTTAAAGTCATAAATCTAAATAATATAAATTTATTGTTTTTTATAATTTATTATAAGCGAAATATGGTTTCGTTTGGTCGGTTGGTTAACACCTTGGTTGAAAATACGTTAAAACCTTCCAAAAGCAAAGTTTGAAAAATATAATTTACTTAAAAAATTAAATCATGTATCTAGCATAACTACAAACTCTATAGATTATTATCCAACTTAATTTCTAATTATACTCAACTTCTTTCTACTTTTTTATAGGAACCAAATACTTCCAGAACTAATTTTAGTAATTTAAATTATAATATAACAAATTAATTAATCTATCTATATTATACTATTATAAGCGAAACATTGTTTCATTTGGTTAAAAATTCGTAAAAAGTATGTTAATATCTTCCAAAATAAATTAAAAAAATTAATTTAATTAAAAATAAATAAATCATGTATCTAATATAACTACGAACTCTATAAATTATTATCCAACTTAATACACTTCCAAAAATATTTTTAATAACTTAAATTGTAATATAACAAAACAATTAATAAATTGAGAACAAATAATTTTAAAAATAATCAATATCAAATCATCCACGTACACCACCGTTATTCAACTCGCGCCTTTTACAGCAAAGGTTGTGATATGAGGACTTTTTAAGATTTAACTATCTAAATTTTGAATGCTTCCATAATATAATACATTCAAAACATATGTAAATATTTTAAATTCATTAATCTAAATAATAATATATTATTTTTTTATAATTTATTATAAGCGAAAATGGTTTGTTTGGTCGGTTGGTTAACACCTTGGTTAAAATACGTTAACCTTCCAAAAGCAAAGTTTAAAAATATAATTTACTTAAAAAATTAAATCATGTATCTAGCATAACTACAAACTCTATAGATTATTATCCAACTTAATTTCTAATTATACTCAACTTCTTTCTCACATTTTTTATAGGGAACCAAATACTTCCAGAACTAATTTTAGTAATTTAAATTATAATAACAAATTAATTAATCTATCTATATTATACTATTATAAGCGAAACATTGTTTCATTTGGTTAAAACATTCGTAAAAAGTATGTTAATATCTTCCAAAATAAATTAAAAAATATAATTTAATTAAAAATAAATAAATCAGGTATCTACTATAACTACGAACTCTATAAATTATTATCCAACTTAATACACTTCCAAAAATATTTTTAATAACTTAAATTGTAATATAACAAAACAATTAATAAATTGAGAACAAATAATTTTAAAAATAATCAATATCAAATCATCCACGTACACCAGTTATTCAACTCGCCTTTTTACAGCAAAGGTTGTGATATGAGGACTTTTTAAGATTTGAACTATCTAAATTTTGAATGCTTCCATAATATAATACATTCAAAACAATATGTAAATATTTTAAAGTCATAAATCTAAATAATATAAATTTATTGTTTTTATAATTTATTATAAGCGTTTCGTTTGGTCGGTTGGTTAACACCTTGGTTGAAAATACGTTAAAACCTTCCAAAAGCAAAGTTTGAAAAATATAATTTACTTAAAAAATTAAATCATGTATCTAGCATAACTACAAACTCTATAGATTATTATCCAACTTAATTTCTAATTATACTCAACTTCTTTCTACTTTTTTATAGGAACCAAATACTTCCAGAACTAATTTTAGTAATTTAAATTTAATATAACAAATTAATTAATATCTATATTATACTATTATAAGCGAAACATTTCATTTGGTTAAAAATTCGTAAAAAGTATGTTAATATCTTCCAAAATAAATTAAAAAAAATAATTTAATTAAAAATAAATAAATCATGTATCTAATATAACTAGAACTCTATAAATTATTATCCAACTTAATACACTTCCAAAAATATTTTTAATAACTTAAATTGTAATATAACAAAACAATTAATAAATTGAGAACAAATAATTTTAAAAATAATCAATATCAAATCATCCACGTACACCACCGTTATTCAACTCGCCTTTTTACAGCAAAGGTTGTGATATGAGGACTTTTTAAGATTTAACTATCTAAATTTTGAATGCTTCCATAATATAATACATTCAAAACATATGTAAATATTTTAAATTCATTAATCTAAATATAATATTTATTTTTTTTATAATTTATTATAAGCGAAAATGGTTTCGTTTGGTCGGTTGGTTAACACCTTGGTTAAAAATACGTTAAACCTTCCAAAAGCAAAGTTTAAAAATATAATTTACTTAAAAAATTAAATCATGTATCTAGCATAACTACAAACTCTATAGATTATTATCCAACTTAATTTCTAATTATACTCAACTTCTTTCTCACATTTTTTTAGGGAACCAAATACTTCCAGAACTAATTTTAGTAATTTAAATTATAATATAACAAATTAATTAATCTATCTATATTATATTATAAGCGAAACATTGTTTCATTTGGTTAAAACATTCGTAAAAAGTATGTTAATATCTTCCAAAATAAATTAAAAAAATATAATTTAATTAAAATAAATAAATCATGTATCTAATATAACTACGAACTCTATAAATTATTATCCAACTTAATACACTTCCAAAAATATTTTTAATAACTTAAATTGTAATATAACAAAACAATTAATAAATTGAGAACAAATAATTTTAAAAATAATCAATATCAAATCATCCACGTACACCACCGTTATTCAACTCGCCCTTTTTACAGCAAAGGTTGTGATAGCAAAGGTTGTGATATGAGGACTTTTTAAGATTTGAACTATCTAAATTTTGAATGCTTCCATAATATAATACATTCAAAACAATATGTAAATATTTTAAAGTCATAAATCTAAATAATATAAATTTATTGTTTTTTATAATTTATTATAAGCGAAATAGTTTCGTTTGGTCGGTTGGTTAACACCTTGGTTGAAAATACGTTAAAACCTTCCAAAAGCAAAGTTTGAAAAATATAATTTACTTAAAAAATTAAATCATGTATCTAGCATAACTACAAACTCTATAGATTATTATCCAACTTAATTTCTAATTATACTCAACTTTTTCTTTTTTATAGGGAACCAAATACTTCCACAACTAATTTTAGTAATTTAAATTATAATATAACAAATTAATTAATCTATCTATATTATACTATTATAAGCGAAACATTGTTTCATTTGGTTAAAAATTCGTAAAAAGTATGTTAATATCTTCCAAAATAAATTAAAAAAATTAATTTAATTAAAAATAAATAAATCATGTATCTAATATAACTACGAACTCTATAAATTATTATCCAACTTAATACACTTCCAAAAATATTTTTAATAACTTAAATTGTAATATAACAAAACAATTAATAAATTGAGAACAAATAATTTTAAAAATAATCAATATCAAATCATACACGTACACCACCGTTATTCAACGCGCCTTTTTACAGCAAAGGTTGTGATATGAGGACTTTTTAAGATTTAACTATCTAAATTTTGAATGCTTCCATAATATAATACATTCAAAACATATGTAAATATTTTAAATTCATTAATCTAAATAATATATATTTATTATTTTTTATAATTTATTATAAGCGAAACATGGTTTCGTTTGGTCGGTTGGTTAACACCTTCGTTAAAATACGTTAACACCTTCCAAAAGCAAAGTTTAAAAAAATAATTTACTTAAAAAATTAAATCATGTATCTAGCATAACTACAAACTCTATAGATTATTATCCAACTTAATTTCTAATTATACTCAACTTCTTTCTCACTTTTTTATAGGGAACCAAATACTTCTAGAACTAATTTTAGTAATTTAAATTATAATATAACAAATTAATTAATCTATCTATATTATACTATTATAAGCGAAACATTGTTTCATTTGGTTAAAACATTCGTAAAAAGTATGTTAATATCTTCCAAAATAAATTAAAAAAATAATAATTTAATTAAAATAAATAAATCATGTATCTAATATAACTACGAACTCTATAAATTATTATCCAACTTAATACACTTCCAAAATTTTTTAATAACTTAAATTGTAATATAACAAAACAATTAATAAATTGAGAACAAATAATTTTAAAAATAATCAATATCAAATAATCCACATACACCACCGTTATTCAACTCGCACCTTCTTACAGCAAAGTTGTGATATGAGGACTTTTTAAGATTTAACTATCTAAATTTTGAATGCTTCCATAATATAATACATTCAAAACATATGTAAATATTTTAAATTCATTAATCTAAATAATATATATTTATTCTTTTTTATAATTTATTATAAGCGAAATATGGTTTCTTGGTTGGAAAATACGTTAAACACCTTCCAAAAGCAAAGTTTGAAAAATATAATTTACTTAAAAAATAAATCATGTATCTAGCATAACTACAAACTCTATAGATTATTATCAACTTAATTTCTAATTATACTCAACTTCTTTCTCACATTTTTTATAGGGAACCAAATACTTTCAGAACTAATTTTAGTAATCTAAATTATAATATAACAAATTAATTAATCTATCTATATTATACTATTATAAGCGAAACATTATTTCATTTGGTTAAAATATTCGTAAAAAGTATGTTAATATTTCCAAAATAAATTAAAAAAAAATAATTTAATTAGAAATAAATAAATCATGTATCTAATATAACTACGAACTCTATGAATTATTATCCAACTTAATACACTTCCAAAAATATTTTTAATAACTTAAATTGTAATATAACAAAAAATTAATAAATTGAGAACAAATAATTTTAAAAATAATCAATATCAAATAATCCACGTACACCACCTTATTCAACTGGCGCCTTCTTACAGCAAAGGTTGTGATACGAGGACTTTTTAAGATTTGAACTATCTAAATTTTGAATGCTTCCATAATATAATACATTCAAAACATATGTAAATATTTTAAATTCATTAATCTAAATAATATATATTTATTATTTTTTATAATTTATTATAAGCGAAACATGGTTTCGTTTGGTCGGTTGGTTAACACCTTCGGTTAAAATACGTTAACACCTTCCAAAAGCAAAGTTTAAAAAATATAATTTACTTAAAAATTAAATCATGTATCTAGCATAACTACAAACTCTATAGATTATTATCCAACTTATTTCTAATTATACTCAACTTCTTTCTCACATTTTTTTAGGGAACCAAATACTTCCAGAACTAATTTTAGTAATTTAAATTATAATATAACAAATTAATTAATCTATCTATATTATACTATTATAAGCGAAACATTGTTTCATTTGGTTAAAACATTGGTAAAAAGTATGTTAATATCTTCCAAAATAAATTAAAAAAATATAATTTAATTAAAAATAAATAAATCATGTATCTAATATAACTACGAACTCTATAAATTATTATCCAACTTAATACACTTCAAAAAATATTTTTAATAACTTAAATTGTAATATAACAAAACAATTTATAAATTGAGAACAAATAATTTTAAAAATAATCAATATCAAATCTTCCACGTACACCACCGTTATTCAACTCGCGCCTTTTTACAGCAAAGGTTGTGATATGAGGACATTTTAATATTTGAACTATCTAAATTTTGAATGTTTCCATAATATAATACATTCAAAACAATATGTAAATATTTTAAAGTCATAAATCTAAATAATATAAATTTATTGTTTTTTATAATTTATTATAAGCGAAATATAATTTCGTTTGGTCGGTTGGTTAACACCTTGGTTGAAAATACGTTAAAACCTTCCAAAAGCAAAGTTTGAAAATATAATTTACTTAAAAAATTAAATCATGTATCTAGTATAACTACAAACTCTATAGATTATTATCCAACTTAATTTCTAATTATACTCAACTTCTTTCTCCTTTTTTATAGGAACCAAATACTTCCAGAACTAATTTTGTAATTTAAATTATTATATAACAAATTAATTAATATCTATATTATACTATTATAAGCGAAACATTGTTTCATTTGGTTAAAAATTCGTAAAAAGTATGTTAATATCTTCCAAAATAAATTAAAAAAAATTAATTTAATTAAAATAAATAAATCATGTATCTAATATAACTACGAACTCTATAAATTATTATCCAACTTAATACACTTCCAAAAATATTTTAATAACTTAAATTGTAATATAACAAAAAATTAATAAATGAGAACAAATAATTTTAAAAATAATCAATATCAAATCATCCAGTACACCACCGTTATTCAACTCGCGCCTTCTTATAGCAAAGGTTGTGATATGAGGACTTTTCAAGATTTGAACTATCTAAATTTTGAATGCTTCCATAATATAATACATTCAAAACATGTAATATTTTAAATTCATTAATCTAAATAATATATTTATTATTTTTTATAATTTATTATAAGCGAAACATGGTTTCGTTTGGTCGGTTGGTTAACACCTTCGGTAAAATACGTTAAACCTTCCAAAAGCAAAGTTTAAAAAATATAATTTACTTAAAAAATTAAATCATGTATCTAGCATAACTACAAACTCTATAGATTATTATCCAACTTAATTTCTAATTATACTCAACTTTTTTCCTTTTTTATAGAGAACCAAATACTTCCAGAACTAATTTTAGTAATTTAAATTATAATATAACAAATTAATTAATCTATCTATATTATACAATTATAAGCGAAACATTGTTTCATTTGGTTAAAACATTCGTAAAAAGTA
>NW_027420802.1:0-2123 GCF_009905375.1 Apium graveolens | reverse complement strand
GTTGATTAGAGCCAAAATGTGGCCAAAATTGACTCGTATAAATGTGGTACCAAGAGGTGGTAAAGGATGTTAAATTGCATGTTGATGATGTTAAAAGGTCAATTGTACCAATATATGGTGGCAAGTGACTCTTATAGGGTGCAAAGTGACTCTAATATGGTGAAGAGTGACTTACATGGTTGATTAGAGCCAAAATGTGGCCTAAAATTGACTCGTATAAATGTGGTACCAAGAGGTGGTTAAAGGATGTTAAATTGCATGTTATGATGTTAAAAGGTCAATTGTACCATATATGGTGGCAAGTGACTCTTATAGGGTGCAAAGTGACTCTAATATGGTGAAGAGTGACTTACATGGTTGATTAGAGCCAAAATGTGGCCTAAAATTGACTCGTATAAATGTGGTACCAAGAGGTGGTTAAAGGATGTTAAATTGCATGTGATGATGTTAAAAGGTCAATTGTACCAATATATGGTGGCAAGTGACTCTTATAGGGTGCAAAGTGACTCTAATATGGTGAAGAGTGACTTACATGGTTGATTAGAGCCAAAATGTGGCCAAAATTGACTCGTATAAATGTGGTACCAAGAGGTGGTTAAAGGATGTTAAATTGCATGTTGATGATGTTAAAAGGTCAATTGTACCAATATATGGTGGCAAGTGACTCTTATAGGGTGCAAAGTGACTCTAATATGGTGAAGAGTGACTTACATGGTTGATTAGAGCCAAAATGTGGCCTAAAATTGACTCGTATAAATGTGGTACCAAGAGGTGGTTAAAGGATGTTAAATTGCATGTTGATGATGTTAAAAGGTCAATTGTACCAATATATGGTGGCAAGTGACTCTTATAGGGTGCAAAGTGACTCTAATATGGTGAAGAGTGACTTACATGGTTGATTAGAGCCAAAATGTGGCCAAAATTGACTCGTATAAATGTGGTACCAAGAGGTGGTTAAAGGATGTTAAATTGCATGTTGATGATGTTAAAAGGTCAATTGTACCAATATATGGTGGCAAGTGACTCTTATAGGGTGCAAAGTGACTCTAATATGGTGAAGAGTGACTTACATGGTTGATTAGAGCCAAAATGTGGCCTAAAATTGACTCGTATAAATGTGGTACCAAGAGGTGGTTAAAGGATGTTAAATTGCATGATGATGTTAAAAGGTCAATTGTACCAATATATGGTGGCAAGTGACTCTTATAGGGTGCAAAGTGACTCTAATATGGTGAAGAGTGACTTACATGGTTGATTAGAGCCAAAATGTGGCCTAAAATTGACTCGTATAAATGTGGTACCAAGAGGTGGTTAAAGGATGTTAAATTGCATGTTGATGATGTTAAAAGGTCAATTGTACCAATATATGGTGGCAAGTGACTCTTATAGGGTGCAAAGTGACTCTAATATGGTGAAGAGTGACTTACATGGTTGATTAGAGCCAAAATGTGGCCTAAAATTGACTCGTATAAATGTGGTACCAAGAGGTGGTTAAAGGATGTTAAATTGCATGTTGATGATGTTAAAAGGTCAATTGTACCAATATATGGTGGCAAGTGACTCTTATAGGGTGCAAAGTGACTCTAATATGGTGAAGAGTGACTTACATGGTTGATTAGAGCCAAAATGTGGCCTAAAATTGACTCGTATAAATGTGGTACCAAGAGGTGGTTAAAGGATGTTAAATTGCATGTATGATGTTAAAAGGTCAATTGTACCAATATATGGTGGCAAGTGACTCTTATAGGGTGCAAAGTGACTCTAATATGGTGAAGAGTGACTTACATGGTTGATTAGAGCCAAAATGTGGCCAAAATTGACTCGTATAAATGTGGTACCAAGAGGTGGTTAAAGGATGTTAAATTGCATGTTGATGATGTTAAAAGGTCAATTGTACCAATATATGGTGGCAAGTGACTCTTATAGGGTGCAAAGTGACTCTAATATGGTGAAGAGTGACTTACATGGTTGATTAGAGCCAAAATGTGGCCTAAAATTGACTCGTATAAATGTGGTACCAAGAGGTGGTTAAAGGATGTTAAATTGCATGTTGATGATGTTAAAAGGTCAATTGTACCAATATATGGTGGCAAGTGACTCTTATAGGGTGCAAAGTGACTCTA
>NW_027420801.1:0-6595 GCF_009905375.1 Apium graveolens | reverse complement strand
ATTTTTTAAAACAATAATTTTTTAAAACTAAAATTACAAATTTATACACGTGTATATTTAAAATTATTGTCAATTTATATTATTAAAATTCTTATAAATAATTTTTAGAGTTTAAAATTTTCACTTTAAATTAAATTCAAAAATTATATATTATTATAAATAATCCACGGTTTATGCTAATATTTTCAATAGACAAGAGCTAATAAAAATTGGTTTAATAAAGGACTAATTAAAATTTGAGACATTTTATTGTGTGCGTATCCGAATAATAATAATAAATGTACATAAAAGTTAGATCAAGTATGTACAACCTTTGTATCTGTATTCATAAAAAACCTCTCGACTTTCCCCTGAAAATACATAAACACCCACGTATGTGGACAGTGGACTTCTGTTGACAGTGTATCAGCACTTCAGTAGTAACATACAAACATATACAGTGGGGACCCACTTTCAAGAAATTACTTTCTTCCCTCTTCATTTTCGTTTCATTCTTTGCTTTCCTATATATATTTGATTACTTTCTATCTCCATCATCTTTTCTTTCTTAAGTTTTCTGAAGTGCCAAGTTTCCAAAACACGTTCTTTGCTTTGCTTTTTTTATATATAACAAGAATTATTCTAAACAGCACATACATGCAATTTGGTTCTTGAAGATAGCCTTGCTGTAACTGTAAGTTTGTTCAAAATCCCCCCCCCCTTTTTTATTAATATGGTATTTGTTTGTTTCATTTCTTGTTAAACCCCATATGGGGATTTTAGTAAGCTGATTAGTTCATTTGTTTTTCTCTTTATAAAGAGAGTTTAGTTTGTGGAGTTTTTTTTTTTTAATGATTGAATTACTGCAAGAAACTACCAAATGTACTAGTTTAATTGTGTATGAAATTGTTTCAACTTATTGAGATTTTTTGTTAATGGGGTTTTATTTGTGGTGAACTTTAACTATAGGACTGGAATCAACTGTCATGTTCTTGTTTTAGATTTTCTATGGATTGGCAAATGCTTGTGATTGTTTTGTCCGGTTTTTTTGTAGATTGTTAATTTTAAGTGTATAGTTTGATATGAGTTATAGGTTCAAGCTTCTTGTGATAGAACGACTTTATGACCCTGTAAGCTTGCCTGAAATGGCCAGAGTTTTAGCCGTAAATTGGCATAGTTTTCTGTTCGGAAGAGAAAAGTGTGTTGGCGTAGGACCTTACTTTATAAATTTGCTGACATAGAACATTTTATTAGTTCTTAATGATTGATTTAATAAAATTAAACAATGTAAAAGAGAATATCAGTAGCCTAACAAGATTCCATAATTAGATGTAAACATATATTGCTACTTTCTTTGGGCTTATCGTTGTGACAATTGCATCTATGAATAGGTAAATAATCTGTCAATTTGGCTTTAAGAAATGGTTGATTATTGTGACTCAAGAAATGGTTAATTCTCGTGACTCGGGAAATGGCTTATCGTCATAACCTGGTGGCTTCTGCTTTTTCGCATCCTTATGTGTTCATATGTGAAACGTGTGCCAGCATTCTACCTGCTTTTAAAATGTGATATGTGCAACGTGTCCAGACATTCTACCTGCTTTTAAAATCTTGCCGACATAGAACCTGCTCATATATTATACTAATTTTTTATCTTGTTTCTTTTTTTAATCATCTAGTGTTAATGGTTTTTGGGGAGGCTTATCTAAATCAGTGTTATTTTCTTGCCTTTCATCATTGTTAAAATTCAATTGGTAAAAACTTACCAATTAGTGCTTTGTATTTTTTGATCCCTGTAATTGTCTAAACTTATATCCTTAGATTGAACTTTAAACATTGTGGATGTTGCATTTTAGATTCTTCCCCTAAATTATTATAATACTATATTACATTTGTAAGGAACTTGAACGTATCGTTTTGATTTATATCTTTATGTAATTAGTGCTATCTCTTCCCGTAAGGATATGTACATAGTAAATGCTCATCTTCTTATGGCATGTGGAAATAATCTGTTTTGATCTCTTATAGTTCGGAATGCATTCTGCTACTTTTTGCAGTTCTTTGATAAATCAAATTACTCTTATTTTCTTCTTACAGGTAACTGATTAAGTTTGGCTTCCAGAAGCAGGTTGAAAAAGTTGGGTACAGGTCCTAAATGACTTCAGTTGCTTCACTCAGAAGCAGGACTAGCAGTGTCTCGGCATCCAGTGAAGTTTTTTGCTCTTCCTGTGGTTGACAACTTGAACAATTTGAAAATAGTTTTGATAATAACTGATCTCTTTTATTTCAGGTGACTGTTCTGTTGATGGATACTCAAGTTGCAGGTACCTACCTGTCTTTCCCATATTCCTTAGGGAAGATAAACATATTTAATTTAAATGAAAAATAAAGCAACCTTAACATTTGTGTGTTTGAACTTTGAAGGGCCTCTCAAGAAGGGAGGTCAGGCAGTGTTCAAGATGAGTACAATCATTGCTCAGTGCGCAGTCCTCGTGACATGAGCTTACCATATCATGGAAATAGACACCTCCCATCGAATATGGTTGAGCAGAACAGCCTTGACAGAAGCACTAGTACTACTGCTGGCACACTGGTAAAGACGCTGAGTGCATACAAAAGGGTAGTAAATCACAAAGATACAAGGAGAGAGAAAACACTTGGCCAATAAAGTTGAAATGGATCTTCAAATTTGGTTACCCCCAGAAACAGATGACCACGAAAATGACATGGAGTGCAGTGTTGCAAATTATGATGATGATGACGAGGACGAAGGTGATGATGGTACAAAATGGAGAAGACCTAGTTCTTTAGGTAGCTTTGGAGAGAAAAGTTTCCGGAGCTACATATATAAAGAGGAGAAGCAAAAGGCTATGGACTACGTAATAAATTGCAAGTTTAAAGCTCTTGTGTCTCATCTTCTTACATCAGCCGGGGTTGCTCCTTTGGGTAACGACGGAGACAATTGGGTGGATATTGTGACTTCCTTATCTTGGGAAGCTGCTTCCTTTGTGAAGCCTGATATCGGTGCGGGAAAGGCAATGGATCCTGATGGATATGTTAAGGTTAAATGTGTTGCAAGTGGTTCTCGAAGCAATAGGTGATAGCTTAAACCTGTATTTGTTGCTGCTAATGCCCTAATGCTATTGTCAATTGCCTCAAAGCTCTCTGTTCCATTCTAGTAAATATTTCTTGATGACCAGTTGTGGTTCCGACCAACTATCTTGTTTCACTTGTTTGTTAGCTATGAAGTGAAGACCATAGCTCTTTAAATGCATCCTTTCTATATGATGAGAAACTGTACAAAGTATACAGATATCTTTTTGCTTCTTAATAGTGGAATTTATAATGATCACATTGATGCAGCATAGTTATTGTCATTACAGCCAGTCACTGATGTTGGACGGCACCATTTCTGGAAACTTATATTCGTTTTGATGTGCAGTCAGTTAGTTAGCATGGTATTCAAAAAGCACGCTGCACACAAGCACATGCCAACTAATTACAATAAACCTAGGCTGTTGCTGATCCAGGGTGCTCTTGATCTTTCATTGAGGGGATTGTCATCATTTGAATCAATAAAACAGGTTTCAAGACATAAATAAAGAATTATTAGCGTTTGAATCTTACTACTCTCTATTCAACATCTGTTAATTATGAGTGACGTGGGCAGGAGAAGGATACCCATAAATCCATTATTGAAAGAATAGCGAAGTGCAACCCGAGCATAATTTTAGTTGAAAAAACTGTTTCTCGTGATATACAAGAATCCATCCTTGCAAAAGGAATGACACTAGTTATTGATATGAAACTCCACCGCCTGCAGAGAGTTTCTCGCTGTACTGGTTCAGTAATCTTATCATTAGATACACTGACTGGGAAAAAGCTCAGACAATGTGATTCCTTTCATTTCGAGAAGTTAGTAGAGGAACATATTGCTAGTGGAGAGTGTGGAAAAAAACCCAGCAAGACTTTGATGTTCCTTAGTGGTTGTCCTACACGTCAGGGTTGTACAGTAAGTTCCTCTTTGCTTATGAAGTTTACATCTAGTCTTAACCATACCTTTTTTGAGTTTGCAAAGGGTGCCCTTGTATTTCTTGTTGTTTGACTTTCATTCTAATGCTTAAAAATAAAAAAGAAATTGGAAATCCAAAATTCATTTGTCGTTTAAATAAGCTTCTATTCTACACTCTTTGTAGATGTAACTCGTGAAGATTATTAATATCACATTATTTTTTGTTTCTCAAAATTGTTTGTGATTTTTTTAGTGAATATTGGTGTAGTATGATAAAGGCTTGCAACTATGGTCAATTAGGAATTTAAAATTAGTAACAATTAAGCAGAAAGTTGTTTCCTATTTATTAGAGGTTTTTACTTGTTATAGAAATATTTGCATGAGAGCTCGGGCTCATATCCTCAGGTAAAGCAAATACTCTGTGTTGTCTTGGCATGATACTGGCCAGTTGTAGCTGTTGCGTTCAATTTTTTCATTGTCATGTAAACATGGTAGATCCTCGTGTAGAATAGCTGTTAATTTAATATGTCACTGAATTTACAGAATTTTGGAAAATTTCAGATTTTACTGAAAGGAACAAACAGGGAAGAACTGAAGAAGATTAAACTTGTGGTCCAGTACGCAGTCCTTGTGGCTTATCATTTGATTCTTGAAACGGCTTTCCTTCTAGATCAAAAGGCCATGTTCTCTACCCTCCCTCTTGATAGACTGGTAAATATGTCATCACCTGATCAACGACCATATTTTTTCTCCGGTGAGGCATATGTTCCTTGGCCCGTGGATTCTATTGTTAAAAGTGATTCATCAGGTGCAATTAACATCCACATCGCTGATGGATTTTATAAAGAAGGGACACGAGATGTAGGGTTAAAGAGTGATTCCTTGTTGCCTTATGAGCCATATAAACCTCTAGTTTTTACCCCTTTTTTATCAATCTCAGCTTCCATAAACAGAGGCTTTGGTGACAGTTTTCCTCTTTTATCTTCTTCTCAGCAACCTATCTCTACATATTTAGGCATCACTGAAGAGGTTCCTTACAGTCAAGTTCAATCAGCTAATATGCTTTCAACCAATTTAGTGGCAAATGTTAAATCTTATAGTCTAATACAGAATATTAATGGTGAAGAGAAGGCTCTTGATAGTGATAGAACCTCAGTTCAGAGAAAAGCCCAATTGTATACACAAAATTCTGGGGGTGACTATAAAGATCAAACACAGTTTATGGATGATATTAACAGAATGTTTAATGCCGATAGTATCTTAGTACTGATGTCTCGCAGGAATTCCTCCACCGGAAGTATATGTGAGCAGAGTCATTTTTCTCATATTAAGTTCTACCGGAATTTTGATATTCCACTTGGAATATTTTTAAAGGATAACTTACTCAATCAGGTTAGTACAAACTATTTATGTGATTTAAAATTATTTTTGTGCTTTCTTCATATACATATTTATATTAAAATACGTATCTATTTTCAGAGGCTTTTATGTAGCTTGTGCGGTGGATCACCAGAAGCTCATATATATTATTATGCACATCACAGTAAGCAGCTCACAATACATGTTAGACATCATATTACACAAAAGCATCTTCCTGGTGAAACCGATGGAAAAATTTGGATGTGGAGTCGCTGTGGTGATTGTAAACTTCAAAATGGAAAGACACTATCTACAAAAAGAGTCTTAATGTCAGCTACTGCCCGTGGTTTGTCCTTTGGAAAGTTTTTGGAACTTAGCTTAGCGAACCACTTGTCATCTAGTAAAATTCCCATCTGCGGGCATCAATTGCATACTGACTTCCTCTACTTCTTTGGGTATGTGAACTTGTATGAATGTCTATATTGTAAATTGCAGAAATAAATATACAAACAACTATGCCTCAAAGAGACTTGAATCCTCAACCTCTTATTATCGAGAGGAGAGTGGTATCCTCTAAACTATTAGCGGGCATCATTATTTTTGTTTTTCAGAATGAACTATACGATGCATGGGTCCAAAACATCAAAATTCATATAAACTTTTATGCTTTTCCCATCGTGTCTGTAAATATGGTGTACTCATTCACTTATCTGTTATTAGAATGCTCAATGCTGGGTCATGCTTGCCTTTCTTAGGTTTTTTCAAATACCACCTTGTTACTAATCCATATTTCATTGATGTTGTTCACATTGCAGATTGGGGACAATGGTTGCAATGCTCAGATATTCACGGGTTATGAAATATTTCTAGTGGCTCTGTAATGTTTCTGTGAGCAATGAGGCAATGATTTAAGAAATATTTACTCTTATCCTGCTTAAATTGATGTTGATCTTTCTTCCTATATAGATATCAAACTTGAATGAGGAAGTAATTGAAGTATTCCTTGAAGCCGAGACACTTTTGAAGGACATCAGTTTGCATTTTGAAGGATCAAAACTCAAAATTCAAGGATCACTGAGAGAATTCTCGGATATTGTGGAGATGTTGAGGCAGGAAAGACGCCAATTTGAGGTTTGTGCTTCTTACTTATAAAACTCTTTGCACTTTGGCCGGAAAGTATAATGACTTTAACAAATTAATGTTATAGGTTCTTGTGAAATAGAAAATGTGCGTGTAAAAAATTAT
>NW_027420800.1:0-29919 GCF_009905375.1 Apium graveolens | reverse complement strand
CAACCATGTAAGTCATCTTCACCATATTAGAGTCACTTTGCACCCTATAAGAGTTACTTGCCATCATATATGGTATAATTGACTGTTAACATCATCTACATGCAATTTAACATCCTTTAACCACCTCTTGGTACCACTTTATACGAGCCAATTTGGGAAACATTTTGGCTCTAATCAATCATGTAAGTCACTCTTCACCATATCTAGTCACTTTGTACCCTATAAGAGTCACTTGCCACCATATATTGGTACAATTGACCTATTAACATCATATCATTCAATTTTAAATCCTTTAACTACCTCTTTGTACCACTTTTATACAAATCAATTTAGGCCCATATTTGACTCTAATCAACCATGTAAGTCCTCTTCACCATATTAGAGTCACTTTGCACCCTATAAGAGTCACTTGCCACCATATATTGGTACAATTGACATATTAACATCATCTACATGCAATTTAACATCCTTTAACCACTCTTGGTACCACTTTTATACGAGTCAATTTGGGAAACATTTTGGCTCTATCAACCATGTAAGTCACTCTTCACCATATTTAAGTCACTTTGCACCCTATAAGAGTCACTTGCACCATATATTGGTACAATTGACCTATTAACATCATATACATGCAATTTGACATCCTTTAACCACCTCTTGGTACCACTTTTATATAAGTCAATTAGGGCCACATTTTGGACTCTAATCAACCATGTAAGTCACTCTTCACCATATTAGAGTCACTTTGCACCCTATAAGAGTACTTGCCACCATATAATGGTAATTGACATGTTAACATCATCTACATGCAATTTAACATCCTTTAACCACCTCTTTGTACCACTTTTATAAAGTCAATTTTGGGCACATTTGGCTCTAATCAACCATGTAAGTCCCTCTTCACAATATTGAGTCACTTTGCACCATAAGATCACTTGCCACCATATATTTGTACAATGATCTATTAACATCATATACATACATTTTACATCCTTTAACTACCTCTTGTTCCACTTTATATACAAATCATTTAGGCCCATATTTTGACTCTATCACCATGTAAGTCACTCTTCACCATATTAGAGTCACTTTGCACCCTATAAGAGTCACTTTACACCATATATTGGTACAATTAGACTATTAACATCATATACATGCATTTGACATCTTTTAAACCACTCTTGGTACCACTTTTTATAAGTCAATTAGGGCCACATTTTGACTCTAATCAACCTGTAAGTCACTCTTCACCATATAAGTAATTTGCACCCTATAAGAGTTACTTGCCATCATATAATGGTATAATTGACATGTTAGCATCATCTACATGCAATTTAACATCCTTTAACCACCTCTTGGTACCACTTTATACGAGCCAATTTTGGGAAACATTTGGCTCTAATCAATCATGTAAGTCACTCTTCACCATATCTAAGTCACTTTGTACCCTATAAGAGTCACTTGCCACCATATATTTGTACAATTGACCTATTAACATCATATACATGCAATTTAAATCCTTTAACCACCTCTTTGTACCACTTTTATACAGAGTCAATTTAGGGCCCATATTTGACTCTAATCAACCATGTAAGTCACTCTTCCCATATTAGATTCACTTTGCACCCTATAAGAGTCACTTGCCACCATATATTGGTATAATTGACATGTTAACATCATCTACATGCAATTTAACATCCTTTAACCACTCTTTGGTACCACTTTTATACGAGTCAATTTTGGGAACATTTTGGCTCTAATCAATCAGGTAAGTCACTCTTCACCATATCTAAGTCACTTTGCACCCTATAAGAGTCACTTGCCACCATATATTGGTACAATTGACCTATTAACATCATATACATGCAATTTGACATCTTTTAACCACCGCTTGGTACCACTTTTATATAAGTCAATTAGGGCCACATTTTGACTCTAATCAACCATGTAAGTCACTCTTCACCATATTAGAGTAACTTTGCACCCTATAAGAGTTACTTGCCATCATATAATGGTATAATTGACATGTTAGCATCATCTACATGCAATTTAACATCCTTTAACCACTTCTTGGTACCACTTTATACGAGTCAATTTTGGGAAACATTTTGGCTCTAATCAACCATGTAAGTCACTCTTCACCATATTTAAGTCACTTTGCACCCTATAAGAGTCACTTGCCACCATATATTGGTACAATTGACCTATTAACATCATATACATGCAATTTGACGTCCTTTAACCCCCTCTTGGTACCACTTTTATATAAGTCAATTAGGGGCCACATTTTGACTCTAATCAACCATGTAAGTCACTCTTCACCATATTAGAGTCATTTGCACCCTATAAGAGTCACTTGCCACCATATATTGGTACAATTGACATATTAACATCATCTACATGCAATTTAACATCCTTTAACCACATCTTGGTACCACTTTATACGAGTCAATTTTGGGAAACATTTTGGCTCTAATCAACCATGTAAGTCACTCTTCACCATATCTAAGTCACTTTGCACCCTATAAGAGTCACTTGCCACCATATATTGGTACAATTGACCTATTAACATCATATACATGCAATTTGACATCCTTTAACCACCTCTTTGTACCACTTTTATATAAGTCAATTAGGCCACATTTTGACTCTAATCAACCATGTAAGTCACTCTTCACCATATTAGAGTAACTTTGCACCTATAAGAGTTCACTTGCCATCATATAATTGGTATAATTGACATGTTAAGCATCATCTACATGCAATTTAACATCCTTTAACCACCTTTGGTACCACTTTATACGAGTCAATTTTGGGAAACATTTTGGCTCTAATCAACCATGTAAGTCACTCTTCACCAATATTAAGTCACTTTGCACCCTATAAGAGTCACTTGCCACCATATATTGGTACAATTGACCTATTAACATCATATACATGCAATTTGACGTCCTTTACACCACCTCTTGGTACCACTTTATATAAGTCAATTAGGGCCACCTTTTGACTCTAATCAACCATGTAAGTCATTCTTCACCATATTAGAGTCAGTTTGCACCCTATAAGCGTTCCCTTGCCACCATATATTGGTAAAATTGACATATTAACATCATCTACATGCAATTTAACATCCTTTAAACCACCTCTTGGTACACCACTTTATACGAGTCAATTTTGGGAAACATTTTGGCTCTAATCAACCATGTACGTCACTCTTCACCATATTTAAGTCACTTTGCCACCCTATAAGAGTCACTGCCTCCATATATTGGTACAATTGACTATTAACATCATATACATGACAATTTTGACATCCTTTAACCACTCTTTGTACCACTTTTATAATAAGTCAATTAGGGCCACATTTTTGACTATAATCAACCAGGTAAGTCATTCTTCACCATATTAGAGTAACTTTGCACCCTATAGAGTCACGTTGCCACCATATATTGGTACAATTGACCTATTAACATCATATACATGCAATTTAATCCTTTAACCACTCTTGGACCACTTTTATAAGAGTCAATTTAGGCGCCACATTTTGACTCTAATCACCATGTAGTCCTCTTCACCATATTAGAGTCACTTTGCACCCATAAGAGTCACTTGCCACCATATATTGGTAAATTGCATATTAACATCATCTACATGCAATTTACATCCTTTTATACACATCTTTGGTACCACTTTTATACGAATCAATTTTTGGGAAACATTTGCTCTAATCAACATGTAAGTCACTTCTTCACCATATTAAGTCACTTTGGCACCCTATAAGAGTCCCTTGCCACCATATATTGGTACAATTGACCTATTAACATCATATACATGCAATTTGACATCCTTTAACCAGCCTCTTGGTACCACTTTTATAAGTCATTAGGGCCACATTTTGACTCTAATCAACCATGTAAGTCACTCTTCACCATATTAGAGTAACTTTGCACCCTATAAGAGTTACTTGCCATCCATATAATGGTATAATTGACATGTTAAGCATCATCTACATGCAATTTAAACATCCTTTAACCACTTCTTGGTACCACTTTATACGAGTCAATTTGGGAAACATTTGGCTCTAATCAACCATGTAAGTCACTCTTCACCATATTAAGTCACTTTGCACCCTATAAGAGTCACTTGCCACCATATATTGGTACAATTGACCTATTAACATCATATACATGCAATTTGACGTCCTTTAACCCCTCTTGGTACCACTTTTATATAAGTCAATTAGGGCCACATTTTGACTCTAATCAACCATGTAAGTCACTCTTCACCATATTAGAGTCAGTTTGCACCCTATAAGAGTCACTTGCCACCATATATTGGTACAATTGACATATTAACATCATCTACATGCAATTTAACATCCTTTAACCACATCTTGGTACCACTTTATACGAGTCAATTTTGGGAAACATTTTGGCTCTAATCAACCATGTAAGTCACTCTTCACCATATTTAAGTCACTTGCACCCTATAAGAGTCACTTGCCTCCATATATTGGTACAATTGACCTATTAACATCATATACATGCAATTTGACATCCTTTAACCACCTCTTTGTACCACTTTTATATAAGTCAATTAGGGCCACATTTTGACTATAATCAACCATGTAAGTCATTCTTCACCATATTAGAGTAACTTTGCACCCTATAAGAGTTACTTGCCATCATATAATGGGTATAATTGACATGTTAACATCATCTACATGCAATTTAAACATCCTTTAACCACCTCTTTGTACCACTTTTATAAGAGTCAATTTTGGGCCACATTTTGGCTCTAATCAACCATGTAAGTCCCTCTTCACAATATTAGAGTCACTTTGCACCCTATAAGAGTCACTTGCCACCATATATTTGTACAATTGATCTATTAACATCATATACATACAATTTACATCCTTTAACTACCTCTTTGTTCCACTTTTATACAAATCAATTTAGGCCCATATTTTGACTCTAATCAACCATGTAAGTCACTTTTCACCATATTAGAGTCACTTTGCACCCTATAAGAGTCACTTGCCACCATATATTGGTACAATTGACCTATTAACATCATATACATGCAATTTGACATCTTTTAAACCAACTCTTGGTACCACTTTTATATAAGTCAATTAGGGCCACATTTTGACTCTAATCAACCATGTAAGTCACTCTTCACCATATTAGAGTAACTTTGCACCCTATAAGAGTTACTTGCCATCATATAATGGTATAATTGACATGTTAGCATCATCTACATGCAATTTAACATCCTTTAAACCACTTCTTGGTACCACTTTATACGAGTCAATTTTGGGAAACATTTTGGCTCTAATCAACCATGTAAGTCACTCTTCACCATATTTAAGTCACTTTGCACCCTATAAGAGTCACTTGCCACCATATATTGGTACAATTGACCTATTAACATCATATACATGCAATTTGACGTCCTTTAACCCCCTCTTGGTACCACTTTTATATAAGTCAATTAGGGCCACATTTTGACTCTAATCAACCATGTAAGTCACTCTTCACCATATTAGAGTCAGTTTGCACCCTATAAGAGTCACTTGCCACCATATATTGGTACAATTGACATATTAACATCATCTACATGCAATTTAACATCCTTTAACCACATCTTGGTACCACTTTTATACGAGTCAATTTTGGGAAACATTTTGGCTCTAATCAATCATGTAAGTCACTCTTCACCATATCTAAGTCACTTTGCACCCTATAAGAGTCACTTGCCACCATATATTGGTACAATTGACCTATTAACATCATATACATGCAATTTGACATCTTTTAACCACCTCTTTGTACCACTTTTATATAAGTCAATTAGGGCCACATTTTGACTCTAATCAACCATGTAAGTCACTCTTCACCATATTAGAGTAACTTTGCACCCTATAAGAGTTACTTGCCATCATATAATGGTATAATTGACATGTTAACATCATCTACATGCAATTTAACATCCTTTAACCACCTCTTTGTACCACTTTTATAAGAGTCAATATTGGGCCACATTTTGGCTCTAATCAACCATATAAGTCCCTCTTCACAATATTAGAGTCACTTTGCACCCTATAAGAGTCACTTGCCACCATATATTTGTACATTGATCTATTAACATCATATACATACAATTTTACATCCTTTAACTACATCTTTGTTCCACTTTTATACAAATCAATTTAGGCCCATATTTTGACTCTAATCAACCATGTAAGTCACTCTTCACCATATTAGAGTCACTTTGCACCCTATAAGAGTCACTTTCCACCATATATTGGTACAATTGACCTATTAACATCATATACATGCATTTGACATCTTTTAACCAACTCTTGTACCACTTTATATAAGTCAATTAGGGCCACAATTTTGACTCTAATCAACCATGTAAGTCACTCTTCACCAATATTAGAGTAACTTTGCACCCTATAAGAGTTACTTGCCATCATATAATGGTATAATTGACATGTTAGCATCATCTACATGCAATTTAACATCCTTTAACCACCTCTTGGTACCACTTTATACGAGCCAATTTTGGAAACATTTTGGCTCTAATCAATCATGTAAGTCACTCTTCACCATATCTAAGTCACTTTGCACCCTATAAGAGTCACTTGCCACCATATATTTGTACAATTGACCTATTAACATCATATACATTCAATTTTAAATCCTTTAACTACCTCTTTGTACCACTTTTATACAAATCAATTTAGGCCCATATTTTGACTCTAATCAACCATGTAAGTCACTCTTCCCATATTAGATTCACTTTGCACCTTATAAGAGTCACTTGCCACCATATATTGGTATAATTGACATGTTAACATCATCTACATGCAATTTAACATCCTTTAACCACCTTTTGGTACCACTTTTATACGAGTCAATTTTGGGAAACATTTTGTCTCTAATCAATCATGTAAGTCACTCTTCACCATATTAGAGTCAGTTTGCACCCTATAAGAGTCACTTGCCACCATATATTGGTACAATTGACATATTAACATCATCTACATGCAATTTAACATCCTTTAACCACATCTTGGTACCACTTTTATACGAGTCAATTTTGGGAAACATTTTGGCTCTAATCAACTATGTAAGTCACTCTTCACCATATTTAAGTCACTTTGCACCCTATAAGAGTCACTTGCCTCCATATATTGGTACAATTGACCTATTAACATCATATACATGCAATTTGACATCCTTTAACCACCTCTTTGTACCACTTTTATATAAGTCAATTAGGGCCACATTTTGACTATAATCAACCATGTAAGTCATTCTTCACCATATTAGAGTAACTTTGCACCCTATAAGAGTTACTTGCCATCATATAATGGTATAATTGACATGTTAACATCATCTACATGCAATTTAACATCCTTTAACCACCTCTTTGTACCACTTTTATAAGAGTCAATTTTGGGCCACATTTTGGCTCTAATCAACCATATAAGTCCCTCTTCACAATATTAGAGTCACTTTGCACCCTATAAGAGTCACTTGCCACCATATATTTGTACAATTGATCTATTAACATCATATACATATAATTTTACATCCTTTAACTACATCTTTGTTCCACTTTTATACAAATCAATTTAGGCCCATATTTTGACTCTAATCAACCATGTAAGTCACTCTTCACCATATTAGAGTCACTTTGCACCCTATAAGAGTCACTTTCCACCATATATTGGTACAATTGACCTATTAACATCATATACATGCATTTGACATCTTTTAACCAACTCTTGGTACCACTTTATATAAGTCAATTAGGGCCACATTTTGACTCTAATCAACCATGTAAGTCACTCTTCACCATATTAGAGTAACTTTGCACCCTATAAGAGTTACTTGCCATCATATAATGGTATAATTGACATGTTAGCATCATCTACATGCAATTTAACATCCTTTAACCACTTCTTGGTACCACTTTATACGAGTCAATTTTGGGAAACATTTTGGCTCTAATCAACCATGTAAGTCACTCTTCACCATATTTAAGTCACTTTGCACCCTATAAGAGTCACTTGCCACCATATATTGGTACAATTGACCTATTAACATCATATACATGCAATTTGACGTCCTTTAACCCCCTCTTGGTACCACTTTTATATAAGTCAATTAGGGCCACATTTTGACTCTAATCAACCATGTAAGTCACTCTTCACCATATTAGAGTCAGTTTGCACCCTATAAGAGTCACTTGCCACCATATATTGGTACAATTGACATATTAACATCATCTACATGCAATTTAACATCCTTTAACCACATCTTGGTACCACTTTTATACGAGTCAATTTTGGGAAACATTTTGGCTCTAATCAACTATGTAAGTCACTCTTCACCATATTTAAGTCACTTTGCACCCTATAAGAGTCACTTGCCTCCATATATTGGTACAATTGACCTATTAACATCATATACATGCAATTTGACATCCTTTAACCACCTCTTTGTACCACTTTTATATAAGTCAATTAGGGCCACATTTTGACTATAATCAACCATGTAAGTCATTCTTCACCATATTAGAGTAACTTTGCACCCTATAAGAGTTACTTGCCATCATATAATGGTATAATTGACATGTTAACATCATCTACATGCAATTTAACATCCTTTAACCACCTCTTTGTACCACTTTTATAAGAGTCAATATTGGGCCACATTTTGGCTCTAATCAACCATATAAGTCCCTCTTCACAATATTAGAGTCACTTTGCACCCTATAAGAGTCACTTGCCACCATATATTTGTACAATTGATCTATTAACATCATATACATACAATTTTACATCCTTTAACTACATCTTTGTTCCACTTTTATACAAATCAATTTAGGCCCATATTTTGACTCTAATCAACCATGTAAGTCACTCTTCACCATATTAGAGTCACTTTGCACCCTATAAGAGTCACTTTCCACCATATATTGGTACAATTGACCTATTAACATCATATACATGCATTTGACATCTTTTAACCAACTCTTGGTACCACTTTATATAAGTCAATTAGGGCCACATTTTGACTCTAATCAACCATGTAAGTCACTCTTCACCATATTAGAGTAACTTTGCACCCTATAAGAGTTACTTGCCATCATATAATGGTATAATTGACATGTTAGCATCATCTACATGCAATTTAACATCCTTTAACCACCTCTTGGTACCACTTTATACGAGCCAATTTTGGGAAACATTTTGGCTCTAATCAATCATGTAAGTCACTCTTCACCATATCTAAGTCACTTTGTACCCTATAAGAGTCACTTGCCACCATATATTTGTACAATTGACCTATTAACATCATATACATTCAATTTTAAATCCTTTAACTACCTCTTTGTACCACTTTTATACAAATCAATTTAGGCCCATATTTTGACTCTAATCAACCATGTAAGTCACTCTTCCCATATTAGATTCACTTTGCACCTTATAAGAGTCACTTGCCACCATATATTGGTATAATTGACATGTTAACATCATCTACATGCAATTTAACATCCTTTAACCACCTTTTGGTACCACTTTTATACGAGTCAATTTTGGGAAACATTTTGTCTCTAATCAATCATGTAAGTCACTCTTCACCATATCTAAGTCACTTTGCACCCTATAAGAGTCACTTGCCACCATATATTGGTACAATTGACCTATTAACATCATATACATGCAATTTGACATCTTTTAACCACCGCTTGGTACCACTTTTATATAAGTCAATTAGGGCCACATTTTGACTCTAATCAACCATGTAAGTCACTCTTCACCATATTAGAGTAACTTTGCACCCTATAAGAGTTACTTGCCATCATATAATGGTATAATTGACATGTTAGCATCATCTACATGCAATTTAACATCCTTTAACCACTTCTTGGTACCACTTTATACGAGTCAATTTTGGGAAACATTTTGGCTCTAATCAACCAAGTAAGTCACTCTTCACCATATTTAAGTCACTTTGCACCCTATAAGAGTCACTTGCCACCATATATTGGTACAATTGACCTATTAACATCATATACATGCAATTTGACGTCCTTTAACCCCCTCTTGGTACCACTTTTATATAAGTCAATTAGGGCCACATTTTGACTCTAATCAACCATGTAAGTCACTCTTCACCATATTAGAGTCAGTTTGCACCCTATAACAGTCACTTGCCACCATATATTGGTACAATTGACATATTAACATCATCTACATGCAATTTAACATCTTTTAACCACATCTTGGTACCACTTTTATATGAGTCAATTTTGGGAAACATTTTGGCTCTAATCAATCATGTATGTAAGTCACTCTTCACCATATCTAAGTCACTTTGCACCCTATAAGTGTCACTTGCCACCATATATTTGTACAATTGACCTATTAACATCATATACATTCAATTTTAAATCCTTTAACTACCTCTTTGTACCACTTTTATACAAATCAATTTAGGCCCATATTTTGACTCTAATCAACCATGTAAGTCACTCTTCCCATATTAGATTCACTTTGCACCCTATAAGAGTCACTTGCCACCATATATTGGTATAATTGACATGTTAAGATCATCTACATGCAATTTAACATCCTTTAACCACCTTTTGGTACCACTTTTATACGAGTCAATTTTGGGAAACATTTTGGCTCTAATCAATCATGTAAGTCACTCTTCACCATATCTAAGTCACTTGGCACCCTATAAGAGTCCCTTGCCACCATATATTGGTACAATTGACCTATTAACATCATATACATGCAATTTGACATCTTTTAACCACCGCTTGGTACCACTTTTATATAAGTCAATTAGGGCCACATTTTGACTCTAATCAACCATGCAAGTCACTCTTCACCATATTAGAGTAACTTTGCACCCTATAAGAGTTAGTTGCCATCATATAATGGTATAATTGACATGTTAGCATCATCTACATGCAATTTAACATCCTTTAACCACTTCTTGGTACCACTTTATACGAGTCAATTTTGGGAAATATTTTGGCTCTAATCAACCATGTAAGTCACTCTTCACCATATTTAAGTCACTTTGCACCCTATAAGAGTCACTTGCCACCATATATTGGTACAATTGACCTATTAACATCATATACATGCAATTTGACGTCCTTTAACCCCCTCTTGGTACCACTTTTATACGAGTCAATTTTGGGAAACATTTTGACTCTAATCAACCATGTAAGTCACTCTTCACCATATTAGAGTCAGTTTGCACCCTATAAGAGTCACTTGCCACCATATATTGGTACAATTGACATATTAACATCATCTACATGCAATTTGACATCCTTTAACCACCTCTTTGTACCACTTTTATATAAGTCAATTAGGGCCACATTTTGACTATAATCAACCATGTAAGTCATTCTTCACCATATTAGAGTAACTTTGCACCCTATAAGAGTTACTTGCCATCATATAATGGTATAATTGACATGTTAACATCATCTACATGCAATTTAACATCCTTTAACCACCTCTTTGTACCACTTTTATAAGAGTCAATTTTGGGCCACATTTTGGCTCTAATCAACCATGTAAGTCCCTCTTCACAATATTAGAGTCACTTTGCACCCTATAAGAGTCACTTGCCACCATATATTTGTACAATTGATCTATTAACATCATATACATACAATTTTACATCCTTTAACTACCTCTTTGTTCCACTTTTATACAAATCAATTTAGGCCCATATTTTGACTCTAATCAACCACGTAAGTCACTCTTCACCATATTAGAGTCACTTTGCACCCTATAAGAGTCCCTTGCCACCATATATTGGTACAATTGACCTATTAATATCATATACATGCAATTTGACATCTTTTAACCACCGCTTGGTACCACTTTTATATAAGTCAATTAGGGCCACATTTTGACTCTAATCAACCATGTAAGTCACTCTTCACCATATTAGAGTAACTTTGCACCCTATAAGAGTTACTTGCCATCATATAATGGTATAATTGACATGTTAGCATCATCTACATGCAATTTAACATCCTTTAACCACTTCTTGGTACCACTTTATACGAGTCAATTTTGGGAAACATTTTGGCTCTAATCAACCATGTAAGTCACTCTTCACCATATTTAAGTCACTTTGCACCCTATAAGAGTCACTTGCCACCATATATTGGTACAATTGACCTATTAACATCATATACATGCAATTTGACGTCCTTTAACCCCCTCTTGGTACCACTTTTATATAAGTCAATTAGGGCCACATTTTGACTCTAATCAACCATGTAAGTCACTCTTCACCATATTAGAGTCAGTTTGCACCCTATAAGAGTCACTTGCCACCATATATTGGTACAATTGACATATTAACATCATCTACATGCAATTTAACATCCTTTAACCACATCTTGGTACCACTTTTATACGAGTCAATTTTGGGAAACATTTTGGCTCTAATCAACTATGTAAGTCACTCTTCACCATATTTAAGTCACTTTGCACCCTATAAGAGTCACTTGCCTCCATATATTGGTACAATTGACCTATTAACATCATATACATGCAATTTGACATCCTTTAACCACCTCTTTGTACCACTTTTATATAAGTCAATTAGGGCCACATTTTGACTATAATCAACCATGTAAGTCATTCTTCACCATATTAGAGTAACTTTGCACCCTATAAGAGTTACTTGCCATCATATAATGGTATAATTGACATGTTAACATCATCTACATGCAATTTAACATCCTTTAACCACCTCTTTGTACCACTTTTATAAGAGTCAATTTTGGGCCACATTTTGGCTCTAATCAACCATATAAGTCCCTCTTCACAATATTAGAGTCACTTTGCACCCTATAAGAGTCACTTGCCACCATATATTTGTACAATTGATCTATTAACATCATATACATACAATTTTACATCCTTTAACTACATCTTTGTTCCACTTTTATACAAATCAATTTAGGCCCATATTTTGACTCTAATCAACCATGTAAGTCACTCTTCACCATATTAGAGTCACTTTGCACCCTATAAGAGTCACTTTCCACCATATATTGGTACAATTGACCTATTAACATCATATACATGCATTTGACATCTTTTAACCAACTCTTGGTACCACTTTTATATAAGTCAATTAGGGCCACATTTTGACTCTAATCAACCATGTAAGTCACTCTTCACCATATTAGAGTAACTTTGCACCCTATAAGAGTTACTTGCCATCATATAATGGTATAATTGACATGTTAGCATCATCTACATGCAATTTAACATCCTTTAACCACCTCTTGGTACCACTTTATACGAGCCAATTTTGGGAAACATTTTGGCTCTAATCAATCATGTAAGTCACTCTTCACCATATCTAAGTCACTTTGTACCCTATAAGAGTCACTTGCCACCATATATTTGTACAATTGACCTATTAACATCATATACATTCAATTTTAAATCCTTTAACTACCTCTTTGTACCACTTTTATACAAATCAATTTAGGCCCATATTTTGACTCTAATCAACCATGTAAGTCACTCTTCCCATATTAGATTCACTTTGCACCTTATAAGAGTCACTTGCCACCATATATTGGTATAATTGACATGTTAACATCATCTACATGCAATTTAACATCCTTTAACCACCTTTTGGTACCACTTTTATACGAGTCAATTTTGGGAAACATTTTGTCTCTAATCAATCATGTAAGTCACTCTTCACCATATCTAAGTCACTTTGCACCCTATAAGAGTCACTTGCCACCATATATTGGTACAATTGACCTATTAACATCATATACATGCAATTTGACATCTTTTAACCACCGCTTGGTACCACTTTTATATAAGTCAATTAGGGCCACATTTTGACTCTAATCAACCATGTAAGTCACTCTTCACCATATTAGAGTAACTTTGCACCCTATAAGAGTTACTTGCCATCATATAATGGTATAATTGACATGTTAGCATCATCTACATGCAATTTAACATCCTTTAACCACTTCTTGGTACCACTTTATACGAGTCAATTTTGGGAAATATTTTGGCTCTAATCAACCATGTAAGTCACTCTTCACCATATTTAAGTCACTTTGCACCCTATAAGAGTCACTTGCCACCATATATTGGTACAATTGACCTATTAACATCATATACATGCAATTTGACGTCCTTTAACCCCCTCTTGGTACCACTTTTATACGAGTCAATTTTGGGAAACATTTTGACTCTAATCAACCATGTAAGTCACTCTTCACCATATTAGAGTCAGTTTGCACCCTATAAGAGTCACTTTCCACCATATATTGGTACAATTGACATAATAACATCATCTACATGCAATTTGACATCCTTTAACCACCTCTTTGTACCACTTTTATATAAGTCAATTAGGGCCACATTTTGACTATAATCAACCATGTAAGTCATTCTTCACCATATTAGAGTAACTTTGCACCCTATAAGAGTTACTTGCCATCATATAATGGTATAATTGACATGTTAACATCATCTACATGCAATTTAACATCCTTTAACCACCTCTTTGTACCACTTTTATAAGAGTCAATTTTGGGCCACATTTTGGCTCTAATCAACCATGTAAGTCCCTCTTCACAATATTAGAGTCACTTGCCACCATATATTTGTACAATTGATCTATTAACATCATATACATACAATTTTACATCCTTTAACTACCTCTTTGTTCCACTTTTATACAAATCAATTTAGGCCCATATTTTGACTCTAATCAACCACGTAAGTCACTCTTCACCATATTAGAGTCACTTTGCACCCTATAAGAGTAACTTTCCACCATATATTGGTACAATTGACCTATTAACATCATATACATGCATTTGACATCTTTTAACCAACTCTTGGTACCACTTTTATATAAGTCAATTAGGGCCACATTTTGACTCTAATCAACCATGTAAGTCACTCTTCACCATATTAGAGTAACTTTGCAACCTATAAGAGTTACTTGCCATCATATAATGGTATAATTGACATGTTAGCATCATCTACATGCAATTTAACATCCTTTAACCACCTCTTGGTACCACTTTATACGAGCCAATTTTGGGAAACATTTTGGCTCTAATCAATCATGTAAGTCACTCTTCACCATATCTAAGTCACTTTGTACCCTATAAGAGTCACTTGCCACCATATATTTGTACAATTGACCTATTAACATCATATACATTCAATTTTAAATCCTTTAACTACCTCTTTGTACCACTTTTATACAAATCAATTTAGGCCCATATTTTGACTCTAATCAACCATGTAAGTCACTCTTCCCATATTAGATTCACTTTGCACCCTATAAGAGTCACTTGCCACCATATATTGGTATAATTGACATGTTAACATCATCTACATGCAATTTAACATCCTTTAACCACCTTTTGGTACCACTTTTATACGAGTCAATTTTGGGAAACATTTTGTCTCTAATCAATCATGTAAGTCACTCTTCACCATATCTAAGTCACTTTGCACCCTATAAGAGTCACTTGCCACCATATATTGGTACAATTGACCTATTAACATCATATACATGCAATTTGACATCTTTTAACCACCGCTTGGTACCACTTTTATATAAGTCAATTAGGGCCACATTTTGACTCTAATCAACCATGTAAGTCACTCTTCACCATATTAGAGTAACTTTGCACCCTATAAGAGTTACTTGCCATCATATAATGGTATAATTGACATGTTAGCATCATCTACATGCAATTTAACATCTTTTAAGCACTTCTTGGTACCACTTTATACGAGTCAATTTTGGGAAACATTTTGGCTCTAATCAACCAAGTAAGTCACTCTTCACCATATTTAAGTCACTTTGCACCCTATAAGAGTTACTTGCCATCATATAATGGTATAATTGACATGTTAGCATCATCTACATGCAATTTAACATCCTTTAACCACTTCTTGGTACCACTTTATACGAGTCAATTTTGGGAAATATTTTGGCTCTAATCAACCATGTAAGTCACTCTTCACCATATTTAAGTCACTTTGCACCCTATAAGAGTCACTTGCCACCATATATTGGTACAATTGACCTATTAACATCATATACATTCAATTTTAAATCCTTTAACTACCTCTTTGTACCACTTTTATACAAATCAATTTAGGCCCATATTTTGACTCTAATCAACCATGTAAGTCACTCTTCCCATATTAGATTCACTTTGCACCCTATAAGAGTCACTTGCCACCATATATTGGTATAATTGACATGTTAAGGTCATCTACATGCAATTTAACATCCTTTAACCACCTTTTGGTACCACTTTTATACGAGTCAATTTTGGGAAACATTTTGGCTCTAATCAATCATGTAAGTCACTCTTCACCATATCTAAGTCACTTTGTACCCTATAAGAGTCACTTGCCACCATATATTTGTACAATTGACCTATTAACATCATATACATTCAATTTTAAATCCTTTAACTACCTCTTTGTACCACTTTTATACAAATCAATTTAGGCCCATATTTTGACTCTAATCAACCATGTAAGTCACTCTTCCCATATTAGATTCACTTTGCACCCTATAAGAGTCACTTGCCACCATATATTGGTATAATTGACATGTTAAGATCATCTACATGCAATTTAACATCCTTTAACCACCTTTTGGTACCACTTTTATACGAGTCAATTTTGGGAAACATTTTGGCTCTAATCAACCAAGTAAGTCACTCTTCACCATATTTAAGTCACTTTGCACCCTATAAGAGTCACTTGCCACCATATATTGGTACAATTGACCTATTAACATCATATACATGCAATTTGACGTCCTTTAACCCCCTCTTGGTACCACTTTTATATAAGTCAATTAGGGCCACATTTTGACTCTAATCAACCATGTAAGTCACTCTTCACCATATTAGAGTCAGTTTGCACCCTATAACAGTCACTTGCCACCATATATTGGTACAATTGACATATTAACATCATCTACATGCAATTTAACATCTTTTAACCACATCTTGGTACCACTTTTATATGAGTCAATTTTGGGAAACATTTTGGCTCTAATCAATCATGTATGTAAGTCACTCTTCACCATATCTAAGTCACTTTGCACCCTATAAGTGTCACTTGCCACCATATATTTGTACAATTGACCTATTAACATCATATACATTCAATTTTAAATCCTTTAACTACCTCTTTGTACCACTTTTATACAAATCAATTTAGGCCCATATTTTGACTCTAATCAACCATGTAAGTCACTCTTCCCATATTAGATTCACTTTGCACCCTATAAGAGTCACTTGCCACCATATATTGGTATAATTGACATGTTAAGATCATCTACATGCAATTTAACATCCTTTAACCACCTTTTGGTACCACTTTTATACGAGTCAATTTTGGGAAACATTTTGGCTCTAATCAATCATGTAAGTCACTCTTCACCATATCTAAGTCACTTTGCACCCTATAAGAGTCCCTTGCCACCATATATTGGTACAATTGACCTATTAACATCATATACATGCAATTTGACATCTTTTAACCACCGCTTGGTACCACTTTTAAATAAGTCAATTAGGGCCACATTTTGACTCTAATCAACCATGTAAGTCACTCTTCACCATATTAGAGTAACTTTGCACCCTATAAGAGTTACTTGCCATCATATAATGGTATAATTGACATGTTAGCATCATCTACATGCAATTTAACATCCTTTAACCACTTCTTGGTACCACTTTATACGAGTCAATTTTGGGAAATATTTTGGCTCTAATCAACCATGTAAGTCACTCTTCACCATATTTAAGTCACTTTGCACCCTATAAGAGTCACTTGCCACCATATATTGGTACAATTGACCTATTAACATCATATACATTCAATTTTAAATCCTTTAACTACCTCTTTGTACCACTTTTATACAAATCAATTTAGGCCCATATTTTGACTCTAATCAACCATGTAAGTCACTCTTCCCATATTAGATTCACTTTGCACCCTATAAGAGTCACTTGCCACCATATATTGGTATAATTGACATGTTAAGATCATCTACATGCAATTTAACATCCTTTAACCACCTTTGGTACCACTTTTATACGAGTCAATTTTGGGAAACATTTTGGCTCTAATCAATCATGTAAGTCACTCTTCACCATATCTAAGTCACTTTGTACCCTATAAGAGTCACTTGCCACCATATATTTGTACAATTGACCTATTAACATCATATACATTCAATTTTAAATCCTTTAACTACCTCTTTGTACCACTTTTATACAAATCAATTTAGGCCCATATTTTGACTCTAATCAACCATGTAAGTCACTCTTCCCATATTAGATTCACTTTGCACCCTATAAGAGTCACTTGCCACCATATATTGGTATAATTGACATGTTAAGATCATCTACATGCAATTTAACATCCTTTAACCACCTTTTGGTACCACTTTTATACGAGTCAATTTTGGGAAACATTTTGGCTCTAATCAACCAAGTAAGTCACTCTTCACCATATTTAAGTCACTTTGCACCCTATAAGAGTCACTTGCCACCATATATTGGTACAATTGACCTATTAACATCATATACATGCAATTTGACGTCCTTTAACCCCCTCTTGGTACCACTTTTATATAAGTCAATTAGGGCCACATTTTGACTCTAATCAACCATGTAAGTCACTCTTCACCATATTAGAGTCAGTTTGCACCCTATAACAGTCACTTGCCACCATATATTGGTACAATTGACATATTAACATCATCTACATGCAATTTAACATCTTTTAACCACATCTTGGTACCACTTTTATATGAGTCAATTTTGGGAAACATTTTGGCTCTAATCAATCATGTATGTAAGTCACTCTTCACCATATCTAAGTCACTTTGCACCCTATAAGTGTCACTTGCCACCATATATTTGTACAATTGACCTATTAACATCATATACATTCAATTTTAAATCCTTTAACTACCTCTTTGTACCACTTTTATACAAATCAATTTAGGCCCATATTTTGACTCTAATCAACCATGTAAGTCACTCTTCCCATATTAGATTCACTTTGCACCCTATAAGAGTCACTTGCCACCATATATTGGTATAATTGACATGTTAAGATCATCTACATGCAATTTAACATCCTTTAACCACCTTTTGGTACCACTTTTATACGAGTCAATTTTGGGAAACATTTTGGCTCTAATCAATCATGTAAGTCACTCTTCACCATATCTAAGTCACTTTGCACCCTATAAGAGTCCCTTGCCACCATATATTGGTACAATTGACCTATTAACATCATATACATGCAATTTGACATCTTTTAACCACCGCTTGGTACCACTTTTAAATAAGTCAATTAGGGCCACATTTTGACTCTAATCAACCATGTAAGTCACTCTTCACCATATTAGAGTAACTTTGCACCCTATAAGAGTTACTTGCCATCATATAATGGTATAATTGACATGTTAGCATCATCTACATGCAATTTAACATCCTTTAACCACTTCTTGGTACCACTTTATACGAGTCAATTTTGGGAAATATTTTGGCTCTAATCAACCATGTAAGTCACTCTTCACCATATTTAAGTCACTTTGCACCCTATAAGAGTCACTTGCCACCATATATTGGTACAATTGACCTATTAACATCATATACATTCAATTTTAAATCCTTTAACTACCTCTTTGTACCACTTTTATACAAATCAATTTAGGCCCATATTTTGACTCTAATCAACCATGTAAGTCACTCTTCCCATATTAGATTCACTTTGCACCCTATAAGAGTCACTTGCCACCATATATTGGTATAATTGACATGTTAAGATCATCTACATGCAATTTAACATCCTTTAACCACCTTTTGGTACCACTTTTATACGAGTCAATTTTGGGAAACATTTTGGCTCTAATCAATCATGTAAGTCACTCTTCACCATATCTAAGTCACTTTGTACCCTATAAGAGTCACTTGCCACCATATATTTGTACAATTGACCTATTAACATCATATACATTCAATTTTAAATCCTTTAACTACCTCTTTGTACCACTTTTATACAAATCAATTTAGGCCCATATTTTGACTCTAATCAACCATGTAAGTCACTCTTCCCATATTAGATTCACTTTGCACCCTATAAGAGTCACTTGCCACCATATATTGGTATAATTGACATGTTAAGATCATCTACATGCAATTTAACATCCTTTAACCACCTTTTGGTACCACTTTTATACGAGTCAATTTTGGGAAACATTTTGGCTCTAATCAACCAAGTAAGTCACTCTTCACCATATTTAAAGTCACTTTGCACCCTATAAGAGTCACTTGCCACCATATATTGGTACAATTGACCTATTAACATCATATACATGCAATTTGACGTCCTTTAACCCCCTCTTGGTACCACTTTTATATAAGTCAATTAGGGCCACATTTTGACTCTAATCAACCATGTAAGTCACTCTTCACCATATTAGAGTCAGTTTGCACCCTATAACAGTCACTTGCCACCATATATTGGTACAATTGACATATTAACATCATCTACATGCAATTTAACATCTTTTAACCACATCTTGGTACCACTTTTATATGAGTCAATTTTGGGAAACATTTTGGCTCTAATCAATCATGTATGTAAGTCACTCTTCACCATATCTAAGTCACTTTGCACCCTATAAGTGTCACTTGCCACCATATATTTGTACAATTGACCTATTAACATCATATACATTCAATTTTAAATCCTTTAACTACCTCTTTGTACCACTTTTATACAAATCAATTTAGGCCCATATTTTGACTCTAATCAACCATGTAAGTTACTCTTCCCATATTAGATTCACTTTGCACCCTATAAGAGTCACTTGCCACCATATATTGGTATAATTGACATGTTAAGATCATCTACATGCAATTTAACATCCTTTAACCACCTTTTGGTACCACTTTTATACGAGTCAATTTTGGGAAACATTTTGGCTCTAATCAATCATGTAAGTCACTCTTCACCATATCTAAGTCACTTTGCACCCTATAAGAGTCCCTTGCCACCATATATTGGTACAATTGACCTATTAACATCATATACATGCAATTTGACATCTTTTAACCACCGCTTGGTACCACTTTTAAATAAGTCAATTAGGGCCACATTTTGACTCTAATCAACCATGTAAGTCACTCTTCACCATATTAGAGTAACTTTGCACCCTATAAGAGTTACTTGCCATCATATAATGGTATAATTGACATGTTAGCATCATCTACATGCAATTTAACATCCTTTAACCACTTCTTGGTACCACTTTATACGAGTCAATTTTGGGAAATATTTTGGCTCTAATCAACCATGTAAGTCACTCTTCACCATATTTAAGTCACTTTGCACCCTATAAGAGTCACTTGCCACCATATATTGGTACAATTGACCTATTAACATCATATACATTCAATTTTAAATCCTTTAACTACCTCTTTGTACCACTTTTATACAAATCAATTTAGGCCCATATTTTGACTCTAATCAACCATGTAAGTCACTCTTCCCATATTAGATTCACTTTGCACCCTATAAGAGTCACTTGCCACCATATATTGGTATAATTGACATGTTAAGATCATCTACATGCAATTTAACATCCTTTAACCACCTTTTGGTACCACTTTTATACGAGTCAATTTTGGGAAACATTTTGGCTCTAATCAATCATGTAAGTCACTCTTCACCATATCTAAGTCACTTTGTACCCTATAAGAGTCACTTGCCACCATATATTTGTACAATTGACCTATTAACATCATATACATTCAATTTTAAATCCTTTAACTACCTCTTTGTACCACTTTTATACAAATCAATTTAGGCCCATATTTTGACTCTAATCAACCATGTAAGTCACTCTTCCCATATTAGATTCACTTTGCACCCTATAAGAGTCACTTGCCACCATATATTGGTATAATTGACATGTTAAGATCATCTACATGCAATTTAACATCCTTTAACCACCTTTTGGTACCACTTTTATACGAGTCAATTTTGGGAAACATTTTGGCTCTAATCAATCATGTAAGTCACTCTTCACCATATCTAAGTCACTTTGTACCCTATAAGAGTCACTTGCCACCATATATTTGTACAATTGACCTATTAACATCATATACATTCAATTTTAAATCCTTTAACTACCTCTTTGTACCACTTTTATACAAATCAATTTAGGCCCATATTTTGACTCTAATCAACCATGTAAGTCACTCTTCCCATATTAGATTCACTTTGCACCCTATAAGAGTCACTTGCCACCATATATTGGTATAATTGACATGTTAACATCATCTACATGCAATTTAACATCCTTTAACCACCTTTTGGTACCACTTTTATACGAGTCAATTTTGGGAAACATTTTGTCTCTAATCAATCATGTAAGTCACTCTTCACCATATCTAAGTCACTTTGCACCCTATAAGAGTCACTTGCCACCATATATTGGTACAATTGACCTATTAACATCATATACATGCAATTTGACATCTTTTAACCACCGCTTGGTACCACTTTTATATAAGTCAATTAGGGCCACATTTTGACTCTAATCAACCATGTAAGTCACTCTTCACCATATTAGAGTAACTTTGCACCCTATAAGAGTTACTTGCCATCATATAATGGTATAATTGACATGTTAGCATCATCTACATGCAATTTAACATCCTTTAACCACTTCTTGGTACCACTTTATACGAGTCAATTTTGGGAAACATTTTGGCTCTAATCAACCAAGTAAGTCACTCTTCACCATATTTAAGTCACTTTGCACCCTATAAGAGTCACTTGCCACCATATATTGGTACAATTGACCTATTAACATCATATACATGCAATTTGACGTCCTTTAACCCCCTCTTGGTACCACTTTTATATAAGTCAATTAGGGCCACATTTTGACTCTAATCAACCATGTAAGTCACTCTTCACCATATTAGAGTCAGTTTGCACCCTATAACAGTCACTTGCCACCATATATTGGTACAATTGACATATTAACATCATCTACATGCAATTTAACATCTTTTAACCACATCTTGGTACCACTTTTATATGAGTCAATTTTGGGAAACATTTTGGCTCTAATCAATCATGTATGTAAGTCACTCTTCACCATATCTAAGTCACTTTGCACCCTATAAGTGTCACTTGCCACCATATATTTGTACAATTGACCTATTAACATCATATACATTCAATTTTAAATCCTTTAACTACCTCTTTGTACCACTTTTATACAAATCAATTTAGGCCCATATTTTGACTCTAATCAACCATGTAAGTCACTCTTCCCATATTAGATTCACTTTGCACCCTATAAGAGTCACTTGCCACCATATATTGGTATAATTGACATGTTAAGATCATCTACATGCAATTTAACATCCTTTAACCACCTTTTGGTACCACTTTTATACGAGTCAATTTTGGGAAACATTTTGGCTCTAATCAATCATGTAAGTCACTCTTCACCATATCTAAGTCACTTTGCACCCTATAAGAGTCCCTTGCCACCATATATTGGTACAATTGACCTATTAACATCATATACATGCAATTTGACATCTTTTAACCACCGCTTGGTACCACTTTTAATAAGTCAATTAGGGCCACATTTTGACTCTAATCAACCATGTAAGTCACTCTTCACCATATTAGAGTAACTTTGCACCCTATAAGAGTTACTTGCCATCATATAATGGTATAATTGACATGTTAGCATCATCTACATGCAATTTAACATCCTTTAACCACTTCTTGGTACCACTTTATACGAGTCAATTTTGGGAAATATTTTGGCTCTAATCAACCATGTAAGTCACTCTTCACCATATTTAAGTCACTTTGCACCCTATAAGAGTCACTTGCCACCATATATTGGTACAATTGACCTATTAACATCATATACATTCAATTTTAAATCCTTTAACTACCTCTTTGTACCACTTTTATACAAATCAATTTAGGCCCATATTTTGACTCTAATCAACCATGTAAGTCACTCTTCCCATATTAGATTCACTTTGCACCCTATAAGAGTCACTTGCCACCATATATTGGTATAATTGACATGTTAACGATCATCTACATGCAATTTAACATCCTTTAACCACCTTTGGTACCACTTTTATACGAGTCAATTTTGGGAAACATTTTGGCTCTAATCAATCATGTAAGTCACTCTTCACCATATCTAAGTCACTTTGTACCCTATAAGAGTCACTTGCCACCATATATTTGTACAATTGACCTATTAACATCATATACATTCAATTTTAAATCCTTTAACTACCTCTTTGTACCACTTTTATACAAATCAATTTAGGCCCATATTTGACTCTAATCAACCATGTAAGTCACTCTTCCCATATTAGATTCACTTTGCACCCTATAAGAGTCACTTGCCACCATATATTGGTATAATTGACATGTTAAGATCATCTACATGCAATTTAACATCCTTTAACCACCTTTTGGTACCACTTTATACGAGTCAATTTTGGGAAACATTTTGGCTCTAATCAACCATGTAAGTCACTCTTCACCATATCTAAGTCACTTTGCACCCTATAAGAGTCACTTGCCACCATATATTGGTACAATTGACCTATTAACATCATATACATGCAATTTGACGTCCTTTAAACCACCTCTTGGTACCACTTTATATAAGTCAATTAGGGCTACATTTTGACTCTAATCAACCATGTAAGTCACTCTTCACCATATTAGAGTCAGTTTGCACCCTATAACAGTCACTTGCCACCATATATGGTACAATTGACATATTAACATCATCTACATGCAATTTAACATCTTTAACCACATCTTGGTACCACTTTTATATGAGTCAATTTTGGGAAACATTTTGGCTCTAATCAATCATGTATGTAAGTCACTCTTCACCATATCTAAGTCACTTTGCACCCTATAAGATGTCACTTGCCACCATATATTGGTACAATTGACCTATTAACATCATATACATGCAATTTTAAATCCTTTAACTACCTCTTGTACCACTTTTATACAAGTCAATTAGGCCCATATTTGACTCTAATCAACCATGTAAGTTCACTCTTCACCATATTAGATTCACTTTGCACCCTATAAGAGTCACTTGCCACCATATATTGGTATAATTGACATGTTAAGATCATCTACATGCAATTTAACATCCTTTAACCACCTTTTGGTACCACTTTTATACGAGTCAATTTTGGGAAACATTTTGGCTCTAATCAATCATGTAAGTCACTCTTCACCATATCTAAGTCACTTTGCACCCTATAAGAGTCCCTTGCCACCATATATTGGTACAATTGACCTATTAACATCATATACATGCAATTTGACATCTTTTAACCACCGCTTGGTACCACTTTTAATAAGTCAATTAGGGCCACATTTTGACTCTAATCAACCATGTAAGTCACTCTTCACCATATTAGAGTAACTTTGCACCCTATAAGAGTTACTTGCCATCATATAATGGTATAATTGACATGTTAGCATCATCTACATGCAATTTAACATCCTTTAACCACTTCTTGGTACCACTTTATACGAGTCAATTTTGGGAAATATTTTGGCTCTAATCAACCATGTAAGTCACTCTTCACCATATTTAAGTCACTTTGCACCCTATAAGAGTCACTTGCCACCATATATTGGTACAATTGACCTATTAACATCATATACATGCAATTTGAAAGTCCTTTAACCACCTCTTTGTACCACTTTTATACAAGTCAATTTAGGCCACATTTTGACTCTAATCAACCATGTAAGTCACTCTTCACCATATTAGAGTCACTTTGCACCCTATAAGAGTCACTTGCCACCATATATTGGTATAATTGACATGTTAAGATCATCTACATGCAATTTAACATCCTTTAACCACCTCTTTGGTACCACTTTTATACGAGTCAATTTTGGGAAACATTTTGGCTCTAATCAATCATGTAAGTCACTCTTCACCATATCTTAAGTCACTTTGTACCCTATAAGAGTCACTTGCCACCATATATTGGTACAATTGACCTATTAACATCATATACATTCAATTTTAAATCCTTTAACTACCTCTTTGTACCACTTTTATACAAATCAATTTAGGGCCCATATTTTGACTCTAATCAACCATGTAAGTCACTTCTTCCCATATTAGAGTCACTTTGCACCCTATAAGAGTCACTTGCCACCATATATTGGTATAATTGACATGTTAAGATCATCTACATGCAATTTAACATCCTTTAACCACCTCTTTGGTACCACTTTTATACGAGTCAATTTTGGGAAACATTTTGGCTCTAATCAATCATGTAAGTCACTCTTCACCATATCTAAGTCACTTTGTACCCTATAAGAGTCACTTGCCACCATATATTTGTACAATTGACCTATTAACATCATATACATTCAATTTTAAATCCTTTAACTACCTCTTTGTACCACTTTTATACAAATCAATTTAGGCCCATATTTTGACTCTAATCAACCATGTAAGTCACTCTTCCCATATTAGATTCACTTTGCACCCTATAAGAGTCACTTGCCACCATATATTGGTATAATTGACATGTTAACATCATCTACATGCAATTTAACATCCTTTAACCACCTTTTGGTACCACTTTTATACGAGTCAATTTGGGAAACATTTTGTCTCTAATCAATCATGTAAGTCACTCTTCACCATATCTAAGTCACTTTGCACCCTATAAGAGTCACTTGCCACCATATATTGGTACAATTGACCTATTAACATCATATACATGCAATTTGACATCTTTTAACCACCGCTTGGTACCACTTTTATATAAGTCAATTAGGGCCACATTTTGACTCTAATCAACCATGTAAGTCACTCTTCACCATATTAGAGTAACTTTGCACCCTATAAGAGTTACTTGCCATCATATAATGGTATAATTGACATGTTAGCATCATCTACATGCAATTTAACATCCTTTAACCACTTCTTGGTACCACTTTATACGAGTCAATTTTGGGAAACATTTTGGCTCTAATCAACCAAGTAAGTCACTCTTCACCATATTTAAGTCACTTTGCACCCTATAAGAGTCACTTGCCACCATATATTGGTACAATTGACCTATTAATACATGCAATTTGACGTCCTTTAACCCCCTCTTGGTACCACTTTTATATAAGTCAATTAGGGCCACATTTTGACTCTAATCAACCATGTAAGTCACTCTTCACCATATTAGAGTCAGTTTGCACCCTATAACAGTCACTTGCCACCATATATTGGTACAATTGACATGTTAGCATCATCTACATGCAATTTAACATCCTTTAACCACCTCTTGGTACCACTTTATACGAGCCAATTTTGGGAAACATTTTGGCTCTAATCAATCATGTATGTAAGTCACTCTTCACCATATCTAAGTCACTTTGCACCCTATAAGTGTCACTTGCCACCATATATTTGTACAATTGACCTATTAACATCATATACATTCAATTTTAAATCCTTTAACTACCTCTTTGTACCACTTTTATACAAATCAATTTAGGCCCATATTTTGACTCTAATCAACCATGTAAGTCACTCTTCCCATATTAGATTCACTTTGCACCCTATAAGAGTCACTTGCCACCATATATTGGTATAATTGACATGTTAAGATCATCTACATGCAATTTAACATCCTTTACCACCTTTTGGTACCACTTTTATACGAGTCAATTTTGGGAAACATTTTGGCTCTAATCAATCATGTAAGTCACTCTTCACCATATCTAAGTCACTTTGCACCCTATAAGAGTCCCTTGCCACCATATATTGGTACAATTGACCTATTAACATCATATACATGCAATTTGACATCTTTTAACCACCGCTTGGTACCACTTTAAATAAGTCAATTAGGGCCACATTTTGACTCTAATCAACCATGTAAGTCACTCTTCACATATTAGAGTAACTTTGCACCCTATAAGAGTTACTTGCCATCATATAATGGTATAATTGACATGTTAGCATCATCTACATGCAATTTAACATCCTTTAACCACTTCTTGGTACCACTTTATACGAGTCAATTTTGGGAAATATTTTGGCTCTAATCAACCATGTAAGTCATCTCTTCACCATATTTAAGTCACTTTGCACCCTATAAGAGTCACTTGCCACCATATATTGGTACAATTGACCTATTAACATCATATACATGCAATTTGACGTCCTTTAACCCCCTCTTGGTACCACTTTTATATAAGTCAATTAGGGCCACATTTTGACTCTAATCAACCATGTAAGTCACTCTTCACCATATTAGAGTCAGTTTGCACCCTATAGAGTCACTTGCCACCATATATTGGTACAAGTGACATATAACATCATCTACATGCAATTTAACATCCTTTAACCACATCTTGGTACCACTTTTATACGAGTCAATTTTGGGAAACATTTTGGCTCTAATCAACCATATAAGTCACTCTTCACCATATTTAAGTCACTTTGCACCCTATAAGAGTCACTTGCCTCCATATATTGGTACAATTGACCTATTAACATCATATACATGCAATTTGACATCCTTTAAAAACCACCTCGTTGTACCACTTTATATAAGTCAATTAGGGCCAACATTTTGACTATAATCAACCATGTAAGTCATTCTTCACCATATTAGAGTAACTTTGCACCTATAAGAGTTACTTGCCATCATATAATGGTATAATTGACATGTTAACATCATCTACATGCAATTTAACATCCTTTAACCACCTCTTTGTACCACTTTTATAAGAGTCAATTTTGGGCCACATTTTGGCTCTAATCAACCATGTAAGTCCCTCTTCACAATATTAGAGTCACTTTGCACCCTATAAGAGTCACTTGCCACCATATATTTGTACAATTGATCTATTAACATCATATACATACAATTTTACATCCTTTAACTACCTCTTTGTTCCACTTTTATACAAATCAATTTAGGCCCATATTTTGACTCTAATCAACCATGTAAGTCACTCTTCACCATATTAGATCACTTTGCACCCTAAGAGTCACTTTCCACCATATATATGGTACAATGACCTCTTAAACATCATATACATGCATTTGAATTTTTAACCAAACTCTTGGTACCATACTTTATATAAGTCATTTAGGGCCACATTTGACTCTAATCACCATGTAAGTCACTCTTCACCATATTAGAGTAACTTTGCACCCATATAGAGTTACTTGCCATCATAATGGTATAATTGACATGTTAGCATCATCTACATGCAAGTTAACATCCTTTAACCACCTCTTGGTACCACTTTATACGAGCAATTTTGGGAAACATTTTGGCTCTAATCAATCATGTAAGTCACTCTTCACCAATCTAAGTCACTTTGGACCCTATAAGAGTCACTTGCCACCTATATTTGTACAATTGACCTATTAACATCATATACATTCATTTTAAATCCTTTAACTACCTTTGTACCACTTTTTATACAAATCAATTTAGGCCCAACATTTTGACTCTAATAACCATGTAAGTCACTCTCCCATATTAGATCACTTTGCACCCTTAAGAGTCACTTGCCACCATATAATGGTATAATTGACATGTTAACATCATCTACATGCAATTTAACATCCTTTAACCAACCTTTTGGGCCCCTTTTATACGAGTCAATTTTGGGAAAATTTGGCTCTAATCAATCATGTAAGTCACTTTCACCATATCTAA
>NW_027420799.1:0-56405 GCF_009905375.1 Apium graveolens | reverse complement strand
AGAGCTGCTAGGTTACAATATATAATCATCTCGATGATCGTAACTCTTATAGAGTAAACCTATGTCTGTGTTTATATACACACAGTTACAAGATAACTTCTAATTGATATAAATATAATTATGACTCCTAAGATATATCAACCAGATATCTTATATAATTCTTCTAGTTCTCTAATTTTCCATGCATATCTTCTTCTTGTATTAGTTTAGATCTTCTTTCCCGTAATCAGCTTCCTTCCTTAACTGTTAGTCCTCCAGTACTTAAGTTCTGATAGTCATCTTCTGATTATCTTCTGATAATCTAAGTCCCGATATCCTTAAGTCCTGTCTTCCAGTAAGTTCTGATTCCAGTAAGAATAATATTTTCATGTTAGTTAAGATCTGAAAACTAAACATGAAACATATTAGACATGACATCTCAAATATATCCAACTAGCTATACACCAATCGATTGCAAATTTCATGAGGAACAAAACCCACTATATTTCAACATCTAATAACCCATAGAACAAAAAGCCCTAAATTCAATTAAGAACATCATACGGGTTATAAACCCTAATTTTAAAATTCGAAAATTAAACTCAATTTTGAACATGTTATTGAACTCCAAATCAGTCATATGACATATGAAAAATCATCAGGAAAACAAGCTCTACAATATGCAATCATCAAATCATTCAAAAAATCATCCGAATAAAAATTCATATTTTTAATCAAAATAATTCGAAAATAAATAAAATTACAGAAAATAAACCTTTGATTCTGCAGTGAAACAAGTTCTGGAATCTGAAAGTACACTCCAAATCCTTCATTTTGGTTACCAGAGCTTTCCAAACGGATTTCAATAACACCTTGAAACTGTAACTTGATTCTCAAAAGGTTTTATGAAATTAGGGTTTTTCTCTGGAAAATTCTATAATTACTGTTTGCAAATGATTTTCGGTACGAAATAAAATACGGTAAAGGCTATTTATAATTACGGAAAATTAGTATCCCGTTGGATCATTCCGGATATAAAATAGTACGTTTATTTAGAAAAACGGATCCAAACGGTACCGGTTTTCGGGATAATTATCCAATCAGTACAATTTGTACTACGGTCTTGGTCTCAGCGCCTGGTTACACGTATTATGGGGTGATAATTGTAATAGTTTAAATAAAAGATCCCGTTTATCGAAATACGAGTTTTATTGATTTACCGAAATGAATAATGTATCGAAAATATGCATTGGGACCCGCACAGGACAAACCGTACGCCGGATCGAAAAAGTCGAAACATGGAAAATGCTCGAAATATTGCAATTAGGTTAGGAAGGAGTTCTCGGAAGAGTTTCGGGTTATAAAAACGTAAAAACGGATGACGTCGGCTTGTTCCAGATTGTAAAATAGTTTATAAATACTCGGAAAAAGAATTTATAAAATCCATATTTCCTATAAAATCATAAATCAACATAAAAATAAATAGGAAGATATGACAATTATCTATATTTTATTTTGGACATATAAAAATTAAAATACTCAATTTATATTTTTTTAAACATCCAAACACATATACCACTTAACAAATACTTACTGAATAAACACGAAACATGCATAATATTTATTTAGTAGAAAAATAATTACACGATATATCCCAGATATTACATCCTTCCCCCTTAAAAGGATTCTATCCTCAGAATCTCCTAAGAAAACAAATGAGGGTACTTTTCTCTCATATCAGTTTCTAACTCCCAGGTTGATTCTTCAACCTTTGGGTTTCTCCACAGTACTCTCACTAATTTTAACACTTTATTCCTTAACACTTTCTCTCTTCTTCTAGAATCTCTACCAGACTCTCTACATATGATAAATCTGCTTGAAGCTTTATTGGCTCGTATTCGATTACATGCTTGGAGTCTGGATTATATTTCTTAAGCATCGATACATGAAAAACATTGTGAATGTTCCATGTGCGGAGGTAACGCTAACTCGTAAGCTACTTTTCCAACGCACTTTAAAATCTCAAAAGGTCCAATATATCTTGGGCTCAGTTTTCCTTTCTTTCCAAATCGTGTCAATCCTTTCCACGGCGATACTTTCAGTAATATCAGATTTCCTTCTTCGAATTCCATATCTTTCCTTGATTGATCTGCATACTTCCTTTGGCGGTTTTGTGCTGCTATCAATCTCTTTGGATAACTTCAATAACTTCCTTCGTCTGTTGCACCAATTCAGGTCCAAGTATTTTGTGTTCTCCTACTTCATCCCAATATACAAGAGATCAACATTTGCGTCCATAAAGAGCTTCATAGGGTGGCATCCCAATACTGGCGTGATAACTGTTATTGCAAGCAAATTCTACCAACGGTAAATTCTGTCCCAACTTCCTTTGAAATCAATGGCACAAACACGTAACATGTCTTCGATTGTCTGGATTGTTCTTTCACTCTGGCGTCCTTCTAGGGATGGTAAGTCGTACTCATATTCAGTCTCGTTCCCAAACATCTTGAAATTTTTTTGAAAATCTCAAGTTAAATCTCGGATCTCGATTGGATACGATAGATATAGGAACTCCATAACGAACTACGATTTCTTTTAGGTACATATGGACTAACTTATCTAGTGAGAATCTTTCATTATAGGCAAAAAATGAGCTGACTTGGTAAGGCTGTCCACTATAACTCAAATGGCATCATGATTAGCTTTCGTTCTTGGTAATCCGACTATGAAATCCATGGAAATATGCTCTCACTTCCACTCTGGAATCTCTAATGGCTTGTAACAATCCACTTGGTCTCTAATGTTCTGCTTTAACTCTCTAACATATATAACAACTGCTAACCCATTCTACAATTTCCCTCTTCATTTCGGGCCACCAATAATTTTCCTTTAAATCTATGTACATCTTGGTACTTCCTGGATGGATTGAATACCTTGAATTATGAGCTTCCTATAAAATTTCATTCTTCAACACCGTTACTGGTGGAATCCAAATTCTAGAAGAAAACCTAAGAATACCTTGTATATCTCTTCGGGTATTGATAACACATTCAACTTTTCTTTCCAACTTAACGCGTCCTCTATAATATTTGCTTTATCGGGATGATAGTTAATCATGCAATCATAATCCTTAATCAACTCTAACCATCTTCTGTCTCATATTAAGCTCCTTCTGTGTGAATATGTACTTCAAGCTTTTGTGATCCGTATAAATTTAGTATTTCTCTCCATATAGATAATGTCTCCAAACCTTCAAAGCGAAAACTATGGCTACTAGCTCCAAATCATGAGTATGATATTTCTGTTCGTGTGGTTTCAATTGCCTTGACACATACGCAATAACCTTATCGTGCTGCATCAGAAGGCATCCGAGTCCTTAATGAGAAGCATCGCTATAAATTACGAAATTCCCTTGATCATCTGGAAGTGACAAAACAGGTGTCGTGATTAATCTTCGCTTCAATTCCTGAAAACTTTCTTCACATTTATTGTTCCATACAAACTTTTCATTCTTCCGTGTAAGCTTCATCAATGGTATTGCAATCCTTGCGAAAGTTTGAACAAATCGGCGATAATATCCCGCTAATCACAAGAAACTTCTTACATTTGTTGGTGTTCTCGGTCTTTCCTAATTTGTAATTGCTTCAATCTTCGTTGGGTCCACTTTGATCCCTTCATTACTGACTATGTGACCTAAGAACTGAACTTCCTGTAGCCAAAACTCACACTTTGAGAATTTAGCATATTAACTTCTTTTCCTTAAAATCTCCAAAGCTATTCTTAAATGTTCTACAGATCCTCTTCGTCTTTGAATAAATCAAAATATCATCTATAAACACAATAACAAACTTGTCCAAGTATTCCTTGAAAATTCTTTCATCAGGTCCATGAATGATGCCGGGGCATTGGTCAATCCAAAAGACATCACTAAAAATTCATAATGTCCATACCTTGTCTTGAAAGCTGTCTTTGGTATATCCTTGGCTTAATCTTTAGTTGATGATATCCCGATCTCAAATCGATCTTGGAGAAGTACTTGGCTCCTTTCAATTGGTCAAAAAATCATCAATTCTGGGTAACGGATACTTGTTCTTGATTGTAAGCTTGTTGAGCTCCCTATAGTCGATGCACAGTCTCATGCTTCCATCCTTCTTCTTGACAAATAGTATCGGTGCACCCACGGGGATACACTGGGTCTGATTACTCCTTTCTCTAACAACTCTTGCAATTGCTTTTCTAGTTCCTTCATCTCAACGGGCGTCATTCTGTACGGGGCCTTGGATACTGGTTTCGTTCCAGGTGCTAAGTCGATCGCAAACTCAATTCTCTGTCTGGAGGAAGTCCCGGTAACTCATCGGGAAACACCTCTGGAAATTCATTAGCTACTGGAATATCTTCAAGTTTTGCTGGTTCTTGAATTCTATCAATCACATAGGCAACGAAATGCTCGCATCCTTGCCGTAGTAACTTTTTAGCTTGAATCATTGTTAAAAACTTCTTTGCTTGTTTCAGGCCCTTGAACGTTACTATTCTTCATCTGGCGTCTTTACCATACCTTCTTATTTCGACAATCTATCTGGGCATCGTGCTTAGATAACCAATCCATTCCTAAGATAATGTCAAACTCTCCTAGCTTAAATGGTATCAAATCTACACAAACTATTACCGGAAATCTCAATCTCACAATTCCCACAAACTTGATTAACAGATATACGTTCTTGATTTGTTAATTCCACAGTCATTATTTTATTTAAATACTCAACTGAACAGTTTAACTTACTAACAAAATCTTGAGAAACAAACGATCGAGTTGCTCCCGAATCTATTAACACTTTGGCACATAAAGAATTCACATTAAGCGTACCTGCCACGACATCAGTATCCTAGATAGCGTCCTTTACAGACATATCAAAAACTCTAGCCCTTGGAGTTTCATTTACTGCTGGAGTGGATCCCATTATCCTTAATTCATTACTGACTGGGGCTGGTGTCTTGTAATCCCTGGCTATATGTCCTGGCCCCACATTTAGAGCATGTAAATCCAATAGCTAGAACCTTAACCACTGGATTATGGGTAGGCTGATCCCTGTTTGCTCTCTCTCGCGCTGGCTGATTTCGGCACTCCCTCGAATAGTGCCCTTTCTGATTACACTTGAAACAAACCACGTTCAACTTATTACAGACTCCTCCATATTTCTTCCCACATACCTGACAATCTGATAAAGTTAGCCTTAACTGACTTGGCTGATTCACATTGACTGGACGGTTGCCCTGGCCTCCATCGCCTGCATTTTGCTTCTTGAAATTAAATTTCTCCCTGGCTGAAACTTGCCCTTCTTAAAATTTGGAAACTTCCCTGGTTGTGACTCATTCCCTTCAAACTTCCTCTTCTTACTTTCCTTTTCCTTCTGTGACATCTCGCTCTTTGTCTCTGCAATCATGTCCTTCTGTACAACTCCTGCATAGGTATCCAATTCAAAGATGGCTACCTTCCCTCTGATCCATGGCTTCAGACCTTGCTGGAATCTCTTAGCCTTTTTTCTGTCAGTATCCACATATGACGGCACATACCTTGACAATTTCTCAAACTTACTCTCATAATCAGCTACCAACATATTTCCTTGCTTTAACTCTAAAAACTCCAGCTCCATTTGATCCTGAACAAACTGGGGAAAATATTTTCTAAAAACAATTCCTTAAACCTCTCCCAAGTAATAACATCTGTACCTTCCAATATCTTCACAGTCTCCCACCAATAGGTGGCCTCATTCTTCAAATAATAACTTGCAAACTCAAACTTCTGTTCTTCCTTCACTTAACTAAAGCAAATGACTTCTCTATTTCCTTTAACCAAACATTTGCTTCAATTGGATCTAAGGAACCCTTGAATTCTGGTAGGTTTACCGCATGTGGATTGGTCTGTCTTTGTGTTGTTGAGTCAGGTGAACTGTTTGTTGAGCCAAGATTTGAAGAATCTGGGCTATTGCTGGGTCTATGGGTCCTGGGTTTGCATTCTGGTTGGTATCATCTTGGTTGTTATTGTTGTTATTGGTTTCTTCATTCTGGGTGTTGGGGCAGGTATTTCTTCTGGGAGGCATTTTCTGTAAAGAACCAAACAACTTATTTAACTTTTAAATCAAATCCTTTGCATAAAAGAAAATTTTTGTAAGACAGAAATATCTCTTTTTGAAAACAGTTGTAACAGTCGAACTAAGTAAATTGCATGCTTCTTTACATAATATAAACAGTTAAGGGGACAGGGTATATAGTATCACAAGGGTATAACTGGTGCAATAAATAAAGTAAAGTAAAACAGGTGCAGTAAAGTAAATGATAATGCTAGAAAGGAAAAGGTACTGATATATTAGATCAAAAGTTTTAGGTAATACAAGCGTAAAGACGCTTCGGAAGTAAAAGCAAAAGGTACAACAAACCTACTCACTAGCCAGCAGACAGTCTATAAATACAACCCAAAAGTCTATCGATACATACTACACATACTGTACATACTAAACAACCACAACAACACTGATCAACATCTCCATCTCTGGATCTAGCTCAGGGCAAGTCTGGTCCTCCAATCTCCTCAAGCTCCTCCAGAACCCACTTAGCCCACTCCACAAGAAAATTAGGGGTGATATCCTCACAGCAACTGCTCTCCGAAATACCTGGAGTCTCTCTGAGTCGCCTTTCACCACTCTCAACCTCTCTGGTACGCATAATATGTAATAGCTCTTGAATCTGACCCCGTAGGAATCGCTGCTCCATAAGGCAAGCCTCGAACTGATGATAGGGACAGGATAGGAAGAGAACTGAAAAGGTACACCTGTAACTGAGTGACCAGTAAAAACTGAATCAGCAGGTGGGGGTCCTCTGATAGGTGGTCTCATGCCTGGAGGTGGAATAGCCTGCAGTGGTACGGGCTGCAATACAGGTGGAGGTAAAATAGCCAATACTGGTGGAACAACAGGACGTGGATCTAAAGATGGTCCTCCAACTGAGGGCTTTAAGTGATCAGCTGATACGGGGATGAAAGAGTCGACCATCGCTGCTATCTGAAATCATACCGCAATATAAGAATTTCGAACCACAACGCGAATTATATATTACATGTTATACCGTCGCACTCATCCTCTCGACGTTCTATCTTTCTATTTCCTTACTTCTAATCCTAACCTCTACCCATTCCCGTCAATCCAGGCTTGTGTCAGTGACTTATAACCTGTAGCTCTGATACCAAACCTGTGACGCCCTCCAAATCCGGGCCAGAAGTTTGGGGTCCACACACACATACCTTATTTATAACCTGCTTATAATAATAAATATAAAATAACATGCTGTGACCCTACTTACCAACTACCACGGACCGCAACAGGTTAAAGTATGTACACAAGCCACACACACACACTTATATTACAAATGTCCAAATCCCAACTATTCAAACTCAGAACTGAATATTAAACATTATTACAAACTTTACAACTTAAACTATCTCAAAAGCTGTTAGCTAACTTAACTCGATCAACCTGGACCCCTAGCTCTCGCACTGGATTGGGGATTCTCTCTACCAACTGGTTCCTTCTTAATTGGAAAAGAACATAAACAACATCGCACAAATGAGCTAACTAGCTCAGCAAGTCACAATGACAAGACTGAGAATAATGATCATCAAGTGAAAAGAGTTAAGGTATCAAGTGAATAATGATTAATGATTTAGAATTGGATATTATGTTTTCATTTTTAAAAAAAACAAGGTTAGGCTGCTGATCAATCACGCACTAACCCCGAGCAAGGCACACAGCTCTGCTCTAATTACTGGATCCAAGGCACACATTGGCCTAACTTGACTACCAATCTGGTCTAACCACGAATCTGGTCCATAATTTTATAAAACAATCCAATTCTAACATAATAACAAAATAAATAATGTAAATCAATAAACAAAATCATAAGCAACATTGGATGTTCAATAATGAAATGGTTTTAATCTTCACAAAGGATCAATATGGCAATTTCAAAGAATGGCTATTAGGTAATGAAAGAATTGGATAACAAAGGAATCAAAGTTTCAAGGTTGCAAAGATTTGGTCTTTCAAAGCATAAGGTACAATGGTTTGAATATGTAAGCAATTTGATTCAGTGTTTGGCATTTAGTTTGTATGTATTTGTGGAGTAGTATCGTATATCTATGGTTCTTATTCGAGTATACAACGATCAATGGTTCAGAAAGAATAAGGTTTACGGCTTAAGGATCAACAACTGGAATCAAAGTTTAGGGTTCAGTGGTTCAAAGCATTTGCAATATAAAACAGGACTATCAATCAACTACAATATATCTCGAGAAAGTTCAGAACACTTGCCTGATATTAGCTTGTTATACTTCTCTAACTTCCAATCACAATCTCCTACTCCTCAACTATCTGTTTCCCTTTCCTACACCTTGCCTCTTCTGCTCACATATTATAAACATCTATCAATACTCAACTCATATGATTCTATTTGATATACACTTCTATCTACCCTTCGTTTTACCCAAATCCGATTAACGGATTGAAAATTATGCTATAAACAAGTAAACACCGAACATATAGACCGACAGTCAAACAAACAGTCACATATAGCACATATCATGTTAGACAATCAATGAAATTTCATTTATAAGGAATCTCGGGTCATAAACAGTCTTTTGGGTATTTATATGATTTTTAAAACATTTTTCGGAGTTAAAACGGGTCGTTGGGTAGATTTTAAAGCAATAAACAGGGTTCGGTTGGCCACATCTGGCTTCAAAATAATTTTCTAATAATTATCGAGCCTTGAAAACAATTTAAAATAATATTTTAAAGCTCGAAACTATTTTCGGAATTTTTAAATCATTAATGAATAATTAAATCTAATTAAAAATTAATTAAAATTAATTAATAATTAATTGAATCAAATTAATCAATTAATTTTCGAATTAATTGACCAATTAACTATTAGTTATTAACTAAAATTAATTAACTAATTAATTTAGATTTATTTTGAATTTAAATTAATTTTTAGAATTAAAATAATAATTTTTGGAATTTTCAGAAATTAAAAACGAATTTTTATAATTAAAATAAATAGAAATATGATTTTTAAATAATTTAAAAACAGGAATCCTAAATTTGTAAGTTCTGGAAAGTTTAGGGACTGAACTACATCTTCTTCAAAAGTTCGAGGGCCTGTTTGCAATTTTGCAAACCCCCGCCGTCAACTCGCCGGAGTGTGGCCGGAGAACACGATTCCGACCACCTTAGGCCAAAAACTGTCCAGAATTAAACTACAGGCTACCGGCAACTTGTATATGCATCAAAACACACAACCCTTTCCAGAATTGGCCGGAAAAAGCTCAAGAAACTCGCCGGTTTCCGGTGACCCGACGTAAACTTCAAAACACAACTCCGTTCAAACCATGAATCGTCTGTTAACGAGCTATACACCAATCGATTGCAAATTTCATGAGGAACAAAACCCACTATATTTCAACATCTAATAACCCCTAGAACAAAAAGCCCTAAATTTCAATTAAGAACATTCATACGGGTTATAAACCCTAATTTTAAAATTCGAAAATTAAACTCAATTTTGAACATGTTATTGAACTCCAAATCAGTCATATGACATATGAAAATCATCAGGAAAATAAACTCTACAACATGCAATAATCAAATCATTCAAACAATCATCCGAACAAAAATTCATATTTTTATTCAAAATAATTCAAAAATAAATAAAATTACAAAAAATAAACCTTTGATTCTGCAGTGAAACAAGTTCTGGAATCTGAAAGTACACTCCAAGTCCTTCGTTTTGGTTACCAGAGCTTTCCAAACGGATTTCAATAACACCTTGAAAATGTAGCTTGATTCTCAGAAGGTTTTATGAAATTAGGGTTTTTCTCTGGAAAATTCTATAATTACTGTTTGCAAATGATTTTCGGTACGAAATAAAATACGGTAAAGGCTATTTATAATTACGGAAAATTAGTATCCCGTTAGATCATTCCGGATATAAAATAGTACGTTTATTTAGAAAAACATATCCAAACGGTACCGGTTTTCGGGATAATTATCCAAATCAATACAATTGTACTGCGGTCTTGGTCTCATCGCCTGGTTACACGTATTACGAGGTGATAATTGTAATAGTTTAAATAAAAGATCCCGTTTATCGAAAATACGAGTTTTATTGATTTATCGAAATGAATAATGTATCGAAAATATTGCGCCGGGACCCGCACAGGACAAACCTTACGCCAGATCGAAAAAGTCGAAACATGGAAAATGCTCGGAATATGACAATTAGGTTAGGAAGGAGTTCTCGGAAAAGTTTCGGGTTATAAAAACGTAAAAACGAATGACGTCGGCTGGTTCCCGATTGTATAAAATAGTTTATAAATATTCGGAAAAAGAATTTATAAAATCCATATATTCCTATAAAATCATAAATCAACATAAAAATAAATAGGAAGATATGACAATTATCTTTATTTTATTTTGGACATATAAAAATTAAAATACTCAATTTATATTATTTTTAAACATCCAAACACATATACCACTTAACAAATAGTTCACAGAATAAACACGAAACATGCATAATATTTATTATTAGTAAAAATAATTACACGATATATCCAGATATTACATGAATGACCTCACCTCTAAGCCACATGTCTTTCTTATGGTTTGATGATGTCATCTTGCTCTAATCCTCTTGATTAGTGATAATTGCTTGGTTAATCCCTTGGTTACTTGTATAAACTTGATCCTTGGTCGCTTATTTATTTTACGGTTCGCTTAACTCTCGCTCTCGTTGATCGTTTGAGGGATCATATCCGGGATCTTATCATTTGGGTTTCCCTAAGCCTTTCTTAATATCTTATATTTCCTTAATAATCCTCTTTTATAATCCTTGAATTTAATTTCTTTTAATCTCATTACCTTGTACTTAATTCCGTCGGTATCTGGTGGATTTTCGAGAAAAATCAAAGTCTTCGAATTTGAATTCTGACGATCATTACAAACACTTTTTTACATTACGGAATATAATATGATCTCAGAATTTCTATAACAAACTCTTATATATGGTGGTCTAATAAATTTCCTTAATCAGCAAAAATCAGCAAAAGTTACTTTACATCAGGGTCCAAAAATTTACAAAAAAATTGGGGTTATTACAAAAAGCATTTTTTTTGCTTTGACCTTCTAAGTAATTCACTAGGTTAGCACAAGAAGCAAGTGATATTGATCTTAAACTTCCAAGTAATACTAGACTCATGTAGAAAAGTCGAGGTTATAATTAGATTTTTGAATTTAATTTTAACTAGTATGATCCTCTTGGACTATATTGATAAAATTTTGTTTATCAATGGGACATACAACCGAAGTAGCTTAAACAAAGATCTCTATATTATTTCATTATTTTTAGTACCATTACTATCTAGTGTCATATAATAATTCTATATATATATATATTTACCCCAACATTGATATTGTTCAGGTTTCTGCAGTCCTGCAGTCCTGCCACACAATATATATATAGAGTATACGTAATTGGTAAATGAATGAGTGTTTTTTTTTCTTCCAATGTCACAGGTCTAATTGTTAGTTTACAGATTTGACACACCATTTCTTGATATTTGTAATACATTCCTAGTTTTTAGTGTTAGGAGAAATTGATGATATCAAGCAGAAACTATCAGAAGTTCACATCAGAACTTATATATCAACGGATGATGATGATGCCAACGGATGATGATATCGACGGATGATGATATCAACAGATGATGATGTCAATGGATGATGTAATCAGTATTTGTCACATCAGTTGATCTTCAATAAGGAAAAGGAAACAGGAACTCAAGGCGATGAAGGACTTTATCTCAGAAGCATTGTATAGGTTCCTTGTTGTTAATAGAATAGGATTCCTTATATATTGTGTAGTTGTGCTCTATATAAAGCACAGATTAGGTTGAGGCTATAAGCATTGCAACATTGTTATATCTTTCGCATAACCTAACAGCTCTCAATGATATTTGTTCATCCTTTTGAGAGAGTACGTTTGTAATAAGTTTTATCAATTCATATAAAAACTGTTGATTCTATTGAAGCTTTGTCGAATTGATTGTATTAACTGTATTCACCCCCCTATACAGTTGATTAAGGGCCTAACAATTGGTATCAGAGCTTGCTGTTAACATACAAACATTTTAAGATCTGAAAATCATCTACAATGGGAGACAAAGAATAAGAAACACATAATCCGAAGCCACCACCCCCAACCACATCACAGATAAACAGAAACATGAGTAGGTATAAAGCAATCAAGGTGCCTATCCTGAAGATACATGAATATCCAATTCGGAAAGTCAGGATGGCCTTGTGTTTGGAAGCCACGAATCCTAAATATCTAAACAAGATCTATGATGGTCCTCATAAACCAATGAAGGTAGTTGTTTCTCTTGCAGGAGAACCAGAGAAGGTGATTGAAAAAGACAGGAAGGAATATAGTCCTGAAGATCTCTCATCTCTCATGAAGAATGCTAAGGTCGACACATCCAACACAGTATTCTTGATAGTGTTATGTCCAATAGAGTTATTGGATGTAAGATAACAAAAGAGATATGTGATACTTTAGAAGTAAAGTGTCAAGGTACAACCACTATCAAGAAGAACAGGAGGATAGTACTTACTCAAGAATATGAGCACTTTGACTCAAGAGACAATGAGTCCTTAACTGAGATCTATGATATATTTCAGAAGTTGCTGAATGACTTATCCCTTGTCGATAAAGAATATGATTTGGAGGATTCAAACTTGAAGTTCCTACTTGCTCTCCCTGAAAAGTTGGACTATAAAGTCATCAATAAGGGATAACTATGAGCTTAATGACACACCTCTAGATGAGATCCATGAAGTTTTGAAAACTCATGAACTAGACATGGAGCAAAGAAGCAAGAGGAAAGGATCTAAATCTAGACTAGTTGCACTCAAGGTTGAAGAGAAGGCAAAGGAGAAGCTAGGAGGAAAAGCTACTCCAAAGGGAAAGCCATGATTGTAAAGTCAAATACTGAATCATCAAATTCTGATGATGACTCAAATACTAATACTGAATCAGATACTTACAGTGATCATAACAACAATGAAGACATGGATCAAATGTCTGCCCTACTGGTTAAAAGCTTCAAGAAGATGGTCTACAAGAACTTCAAGAAAGGGAGAAGATTTTCCAGAAAAGGTTCCAGTTCCTCAAACTCTGATAAGAGGAACAACAGAAGAAAACTGATTGGAAGGAATCGAGATCTGGAAAACTTGACAAGTCAAAAGAGATGTTTCAACTATGATGGAATTGGACACTTTGCAGCTGACTACAGAAAACCCAGAGCTGAGAAGAAACAAGCTTTGATCTCAAAGAAGAGAAACTAGGATGATTCATCAGATTCAGATGATGGAGTCAATTATGGTCTCATGGCAAAAGCTGATGATGTGGCTGACAATGTTGAATTAAAGGTACCTCATACTACTCTTGCTTTTGATACTGATGATATCTATGAATTAAGATTATTACTTAAGACTCTGCATGTTAGTTATAGGGACCAACCTTAGAGAATAATAGAATCAAGAGTGAAAAATATGTGTTAAAGAAAAGGAATGATCACCTAGAAATTGAGTTGCTTACCATGCTAGAAATTCAAAAAAAAAGAGAGAATATTATTTATGTTAAAGAAAAATTATTAGGAAAAGTATCTTATCTAGAGAAAGAGTTAGCTAAAGAAAGAGAAGTTATTAAACTTTGGACTAACTTAGGAAAGACAACTCAGGAAATTTTTATAGAATGGCTGTTGGGGATCAGGATTAGGATATTCTGCGAGATCTAATTCTGATAAGAAAAGTGGAAAAGAATCTGAGAAAACAGAACCAATAAAAACTGATAGCAAGGTCAAATTGAACAAGGTTTGGATAAAGACCATTAAAGTTTAATCCAAGTGCTAATACGGTTGAGTCAATCCATGAGAAAGGTACAACCTCAGCATCTAGATCAAACTTAATTACTGATAAGAGTGAATAAGTTCACACAAAATCAGTAAATATTGGTTCAATAACTCAGAAACAGCTTAAGCAAAAGCTGAAGGATCTTCACATGAAAGACAAAATGAAAAGGTCTAGGAAAAATAGGAATGACAAGGTAGGTGTTAATAAGAATGGAAATTATGTAACCCCTCCTAATGCACCTAGAAAGACCTATTCAAACTGTGGTAGCACTAATCATCTTGCTAATTCTTGTAAGAAGAATTAAAAGGTAAATGTTTTTCCTTCCAAATCAGAGTTTAGGAATTAAACAGTTAGATATAAACCACAAAGTCCTTATTTTCATTGTGGTAGTGTTTGGCATTCTATTTATGCATGTAAAGAGTATCACAATTTGTATTATGATTATTATAAACTGAAACCCTCTTTAATTAAAGCAAAATTTGTTTCTACATGTGTAAATACTAATATTAAGGATGTTAACATAAACTCTGATAAAAAGTTTCTGCTGTATATGTTACAAACTTAAAAAGGCCAAAGGATCCAAGCAAGTCTGGGTCCTTAAAAATACTAACTGATTCAAATTATTGATTACAGGGTGACAGGAGGAATGCTCTAGTCTTGGACAGTGGATGCTCAAGACATATGACTAGTTATAAATCCCTGCTATCAGAATTTGAGGAGAAGGCTGGCCTAAGCGTTTCTTATGGAAATGGCAACTTAGGAAAAATCTTGGGATATCGCAAAATCAAAATTGGAAATGTCATCATTGAAAATGTAGCTCTAGTTATAGGACTCAAGCATAATTTGATCAATGTGAGTCAAATCTGTGACAGAGGTTACCATGTCAAACTTCTATGAGGAGCATTGTGAAATTATCAGTAAGTCTGATGGAAAGTTGCATTGACTGGTGTAAGACATGGTAGTTTCTGTGAAGCCAGAGACTCCACAAGTACTGATGAATCAGAAGTTTATCTACTGAGTATAGCGTCTGTGGAAGACAGCTGGAACTGGCATAAAAGACTTTCTCACCTCAACTTCAACAATATCAATGAACTTATGAGGAAATATCTTGTGAGAGGATTGCCCAATGCAGTTTTTACTCCTGATGGGCTTATGTGACTTATGCCAGAAAGCCAAGCAAAGGAAAACTTTTTTCAAGAGTAAAACTGAATCCTCAATTCTTGAAACATATCATCTACTTCATATTGATCTCTTTGGTCCGGTGAATGTTATGTCAATTGCCAAGAAGAGGTATGTACTCGTAATTGTTGATGAATATACAAGATACACATGGGTGTATTTTATGCACACCAAGGATGAATCTTCATCCATTATTCTTGATCATGTGAGGGAGCTGGAAAAAGGATCAACATACAAAATGAAGATCATCAGAAGTGATAATGGAACTGAATTCAAAAATAGATCTATGGAAGAGTTCTGCAAACTCAAGGGGATAAAACAAGAGTTTTTCTGCTCCTGGAAACCCACAATAAAATGGAGTTCTTAAAAGAAAGAATAGAACTCTGATAGAAGCTGCAAGAACCATGCTAGGGGAAGCAAGATTGCCTACCTACTTCTGGGATGAGGTTGTACAAACTGCTTGTTTTACACAAAATGCAACATTGATCAACAAGCATGGAAAACACCATTTGAGACGGTGAAGGAAAAGAAGCCAAATTTGAAATACTTTCATATTTTTGGTTATAAGTGTTTTGTTCTCAAAAACTCATCCGGAGCAGCTGACCAAGTTTGATCTAAAAGAAGATGAAGGGAATTTATATGGGATATCCATTGTCCACAAAAGCTTTTAGAGTTTACAATCTGAGAACAAGAACAGTCATGGAATCTATACATTTATCTTTTGATGACAAGAAGATAACAGGTCTAGAAGATGCAGATGACCATGACAAATTGAGATTTAAAAATGAAGTACCTTATGTTGAACTTTTAAATTCCGACTCTGATATAGTAAATCCTGATATCACTCAAAGCTCTGAGGTTCCATAGAACAGTGGAAAATACTTCTAACACTGAAGCATATGTTAGGGGGAGCAACATGACTCAAATCCAGAGACTACTACAAGTGATTCAACTCAAGGAACATCAGTCGAAAGATCATCAGACTCAACTTCCTCAAACTCTGATGAGTCAAATACTGATAACAATGGGAAAACTGATTCAGGGGGGAGCATCAGGAAATAATAGTGGTACTAATCAAAGAAATAATAGAGATTTAATGGAACAAGGGAAAGGTTCATCTTCTAGGAGTCAACTTTCATCTGCAAGAAAATGGTCTAAGTCACACACACCTGACTTAATCATTGGAAACCTTGCCAGTGGTGTAGAACAAGAAAAATCCACTCAGAATGAATGTCTCTACCATTCTTTTCTATCTCAAACTGAACCTAAGAAGGTTAAAGAAGCTCTACAAGATGCTGACTGGGTCACAGCAATGCAAGAGGAGCTCAATGAATTTGAAAGGAATAAGTTTGGACTCTTGTGCCAAGACCAAGGAACAGATCTATAGTTGGAACAAAATGGGTGTTCAGAAACTAAACTGACAATGAGGGCATTATTACAAGGAATAAAGCAAGACAGGTTGCAAAGGGTTACTCATAACATGAAGACATTGATTATGATGAGACATTTGCTTCAGTTTCAAGTCTTGAGGCAATTAGAATCTTTCTTACCTATGATGTTCATAAGAAGTTTAAGGTGTTCCAAATGGATGTGAAGAGTGCAGTCTTAAATGGAGAACTCAAAGAGGAAGTTTATGTTGAACAGCCTCCAGGGTTCATTGATCCAAAATATCCAGATCATGTATACTTACTAGATAAAGCACTCTATGGACTGAAGCAAGCTCCAAGGGCCTGGTATGAAACACTTGCTCTATTTCTGCTAGAGAGTGATTTCACAAGAGGTACAATTGACAAAACTCTCTTTTATAAATACCATGGTAAGGACTTGTTATTGGTACAAATATATGTTGATGATATCATTTTTGGATCTACTAATGATAAACTCTGTGAGAGATTTGCAAAGCTAGTGCAGTCCAGGTATCAAATGAGTATCATGGAAGAACTGAGTTACTTTTTGGGGTTACAAGTTAATTAGACTGATGAAGGAATCTTCATAAATCAATCCAAATACACCAGGAATCTACTCAAAAGATTTGGAATGCAAGACTGCTCAACTGCATCAACTCCTATGGCCAATACAACCAAGTTAGATCTAAATACTGGTTCTTCAGTAGATATAACTAACTACAGAGGTATGATTTGCTCTCTCCTATATCTGACTGCTAGTAGACCTGATATCTTGTATGCTACCTGTAATATCCGGGATATATCGTGTAATTATTTTTGCTATTATATAATTATTATGTGTGTTCAGTATCTATTCTGTGAGCTAATTGTTAAGTGTTATCTGTACTTGAATATTCAAAAATAATATTAATTGAGTATTTTAATTTTATATGTCCAAAATAAAATATAGATAATTGTCATATCTTCCTAATTATTTTTATATTGGTTTATGGATTTATAAGAATCATATGAAATTTCTAAAATCTTTTTCCGGATAATTAAAATCTATTTTATAAAAACGGGAACCGACCGACGTCAACCGTTGTTACGTTTTTGGAACCCGAAACTCTTTCGAGAACTCCTTCCTAACCTAATTGTAATATTCCGAGCATATTCCATGTTTCGACTTTTTCGATCCGGCGTACGGTTTGTCCTGCGCGGGTCCTGGCGCAACATTTTTGATACAATATTCGTTTCGGTAAATCAATAAAACCCGTATTTTCGATAAACGGGAGCTTTTTATTAAACTATCACAATTATCACTTCGTAATACGTGTAACTGGGCGCTGAGACCAAGACCGCAGTACAAATTGTACTGATTTGGATAATTATCCCGAAAACCGATACCGTTTGGATCAGTTTTTATAAATAAACGTACCGTTTTATATCCGGAATGATCCAACGGGATCCTAATTTTCCGTAATTATAAATAGCCTTTTACCGTAATTTATTTCGTATCAAAATGATTTGCAGACAGATAATTATATAATTTTCAGAGAAAAACCCTAATTTCCTAAAACTGTTCTAAGAATCAAACAAGCATTTGGAGGTGTTATTGAATTCGGTTTGGAAATCTCGAGTAACCAATCTGAAGGTCTTGAAGAGCTCTACCAGATTCTGTAATCCATACACCTGCAGAAATCAAGGTTATTTTTCTAAAAATTTATTTATTTTCGAATTTATTTTATTAAAAATATGAATTTTTGTTCGGATGATTGTTTGTATGATTTGATGATTGCATGTTGTAGAGCTTGTTTTCCTGATGATATTCATCTGTCATACGTCTGATTTGGAGTTCAATAACATGTTCAAATTTGAGTTTGATTTTCGAATTTTAAAATTAGGGTTTATAACCCGTATGAATGTTCTTAATTAAAATTTGGGGGTTTCTTATTCTGTGATAGATTGATGTTGTGTTATAGTGGGTTGTGTTCTCTGTGAAATTTGCAATCTAGTCGTATAAGTTTCATGAACCAACAAGGTCTGTAGAGAAGGGAGTTGTGTTTTGAAGTTTTCCAATGTTCACCGGAAACTGGAAAATTTCACGGCCAAATTTCGGCCAACTCAGGGATTGTTAGGATGAATTGATTGCATGGTTGTGTTCCTGGTGTTGTGTAGATGTGATCTGGAGGTGTTGGTGGGGTAAGGACGCCGGGAACGTGTTCTCCGGCCATCCCCGACTTTTTCCGGCGACTGGACTGCAAAATTGCAGTTTGGTCCCTGCAGTTTTGAAAACGATGCAGTTTGGTCCCTGTAGTTTCTAGACTTTGCAAAAATTGGATTTCTGTTTTAAAAATGTTTAAAAATCATATTTCCTATTTATTTTATTATAAAAAATCGTTTTTTAATTTATGAAAATTCTAAAAATTATTATTTTAATTCTGAAAATTATTTTTAATTCATAAATAAATCTAAATTAATTAGTTAATTAATTCCAGTTAATTTCTAATTGATTGATTGGTCAATTAATTCGAAAATTAATTGATTAATTGATTTAATTAATTATTAATTGATTTCAATTAATTATTTAGTTAGATTTAATTATTTAAAAATTATTTAAAAATCCTGAAAAATGGTTTCGAGCTTTAAAATATTATTCTAAATTATTTCCAAGGCTCGATAATTATTCTAAAATTATTTCGGAACCAGAATTGGCCAACCGAACCCTGTTTATTAACCTGAAATTGATCCAACGACCCGTTTTAATTCCGAAAAATGTTTTAAAAATCATTTTAAATACCAAAAAGCCTATTTATGACCCGACACTTCTTTATAAATAATATATCATTGATTACGTGATGTATTATGTGCTATATGTGACTTGTTAATTGACTATCGGTCTATATATTCGGTGTTTACTTGATTATCACATAACTTTCAATCCGTTAATCGGATTTGGGTAAAACGAAGGGTAGATAGAAGTATGTGTTGAATAGAATTCCATGAGTAAATTATTGATAGATGCTTATGATATATGAGCAGAAGAGGCAAGACGTAGGAAAGGGAAACAAATAGTTGAGGAGTAAGACGTTTGTGATTGGAAGCGAGTGCAGTGTAGTAAGCAAATATCAGGCAAGTGTTCTGAACTTTCTCGAGATATTATAGTATTTGATAGTCAGATTGATATTGCAAGTGCTTTGAAGCACTGAAACCTAAACTCTGATTCCAGTTATTGTTCTTGAGCCATAAACCTTATCCTTTCTAGACCATTGATTGTTATATACCTAAACACAAGTCTCAAGTATACGATATTACTCCACAAATACATGTAAACAGAATCCCAAACACTGAACTGAATTACTTGTACATTCAATCATTGTATCCTATGCTTTGAAAGCCCATATCTTTGAAACCCTGAAATGTTGATTCCTTTTTTATCCAATTCTTTCATTACCCAGCATCCAAACTTTTAAATTGCCTTATTGATCCTTACAAGGATTGAACCCTTTCATTGTTAAACATTTATTGTTGTTAATGATTTCGGTTATTGTTTATTATTGCATATTCTGTTATTATGTTAGAATTGGATTGTTTTATAAAATTGTGGACCGGATTCGTGGTCAGACCATATAATGGTCAAGTTAGGCCAATGTGTGCCTTGGATCCAGTAGTTAGAGCAATGCTGTGTGCCTTGCTCGGGGTTAGTGCGTGACTGATCAGCAACCTAACCATGGTTTTTAAATTAAAAGTATAGTATCCAATTCTAAATCATAATCCATTGTTCACTTGATATCATAATTATATTCCCCTGATGATCATTATTATCAGTTTTGTCATTGTGACTTGCTGAGCTAGTTAGCTCATTTGTACGATGTTGTTTATATTCTTTCCAGTTAAAAATGAACCAGTTGGTAGCAAGGATCCCCAGTCCAGCACGAGAGTTAGGGGTTCAGGTTGAGAAAGCTGAGCTAGTAGGCTTCTTTTAGGATAATTTAAATTTGTAAAAGTTTGTAATAATGTTTAATACTCAGTTTGAGTTTGAAATAGTTGGGATTGAACGGTTTGTAATATATTAGTGTGTTTGGCTTGTGTGCATACTTTAACCTGTTGCGGTCCGTGGTGGTTGGTAATTAGGGTCACTGCATATATTATTATTATCTTTATTATTGTTATAAACAGGTTATAATTAAGGTGTGTGTGTGGACCCCAAACTTCTGACCCGGGTTTGGAGGGCGCCAGAGGTATGGTATCAGAGCTACAGGTTATAAGTCACTGACACAAGCCTAGGTTGACGGGAATGGGTAGAGGGATAGGATTAGAAGTAAGGTATAGGATGATAGAACGTCGAGAGGTTGAGTGTTATGGTATAACCGGTATTAGTATAGTTTGCGTCGTGGTACGAGATTCTTATATTACGATATGATTTCAGATAGCAGAGATGGCCGACTCTTTTATTCCCGTATCAGCTGATCACTCAGAGCCTTCAGTTGGAGCACCAGCATCGGATCCACATCCTGTTATTCCACCAGCATTGGCTATTCTACCTCCACCGGTGTTGCAACCCGTACCATTGCAGGCTATTCCACCTCCAGGCATGAGGCCACCTGTCAGAGGACCCCCACATGCTGATTCAGGCTTTACTAGTCATTCAGTCACAGGAGTACCTGATAAGTGGCATTTTATACCACTTAGAACGTCTTAAAATGGCTTAAATTGGTGTCTTGAAATCAAGTATTTTGGGTATTTGATGCGTTTTTCTAGTGTTTATGCATTTTAGGGTATTAGTTGCATTTCGGGGGAGGAATCATCAAGAATAAGCCTTGGCATGTGTTCACCATTGCGAGAGGAAAGGAATGGGCAGATTACGGCGAAGAAATGGAGCAAGCCTAGATTTTTTCCAGTAGAGGCCTGCGCGCCCGAGCAGCAATGTTGAGCTGCCGCGCAGCAACCTGCGCGCCCGCGCAGCTATGCTGAGCGGCCGCGCAGGGTCGGGGAAAAAGATAAATTATTTTAGACTTCTACTTCTGTTTGGCTTCCAACTTCTATGTAATCTGAGTTTTATGGGACTATTATATAGGTAGATTTGAGACGTTTTCACAGAGAGTATTAAGGGGATTATGTTTTAGATTGTGTTTTACGCAAGAAGTGAAGGAGATAAGGAAGAAGACCGATTAGCACACCGCAACGAAGAGGAAGCATATTTTCTTGTGATTCTTGTTTCGTTGTAACGTTGGATGCTAGTTTTTCTTGCTTTGACTTATTTACTCTTGTGACGTACTCTGTTTTAATATAATTAGTTTAGTTATTATTTTCTTGTGTTTGTTTGTCATGATTTCATATGAACCCATGATGGCGATAAGTTCTATTATGGGCTAATCGTGATCATGGGGTTGCAACAGATTTATTATGGAATTCTTTAGTTAATTGTTTAATACTTTAGTGTGTGATGATTGCATGATATCTAGTATTGGTTGTGCGTATTCGTCTTATTTGCGTCGCGAACATATAAGATAGGGTGTTAATCTCTTGTGAAGCGACGGTGGATCTTGAGATTTAGAACTTGCCATGCTAGCATAGGTTCATGTACGTTGAGCATGATTAGTGGGTAACTCTAACAGTTTTATTTGCCCTATATAATCAAAAGGAATAACTTGAGCTTAAATCGTTGTGTTGTCAATTTCTGTAGACATATAGGAACTCAACATAATTGATGACTATTCAACTTCTATCTTAATTGTGGATGCTTGGTAGAATGGTATTAGTACAATGAAAGTTGGCTTTTATCAGTTTCGTGTTATTCGATTAATATCATCACTGTCACATGCTAAAGGTAATAACAATGGCTATAGAAGGAAGTAATAATGAAGTTGTGATCTCATGAGTGTTTTATTATTGATAAATTGAAGTGTTAGTTAAGTGGTTAATTAAGTAGTTAATTATAGATAATATTTAATCAACAATTTTAAGTGTTATTATCTTAACATTGAGAAGTAATCATACATTGGTGAGTGAGTTTAATTAGACAATAATTTAGTCTGAGTCTCTGAGGGAACGAACTAGAAAATATTCTATATTACTTGCGAACGCGTATACTTGCGTGAAAGATCTAGGAAGCTTCACCATTCCTTGCACCATTGGCAATCTAACTGTTGACAAGTGCCTTTGTGATTTGGGAGCAAGCATTAATCTGATGCCGTTGTCGATCTTTAAAAAGCTGGATCTGCCTGATCCAAAACCCACATACATGTCGCTACAATTGGCTGACCGTTCCATTACTTACCCAAGGGGCATAGTTGAGGATGTGCTCGTCAAGGTGGATAAGCTCTTCTTTCCAGCAGATTTTGTTATTCTGGATTTTGAGGAAGATAAGAAGATTCTTATAATCTTGGGAAGGCCTTTCTTGGCTACTGGCCGTACCTTGATAGATGTGCAAAAAGGTGAATTTACTATACGGGTCCAAGATCAGGATGTGACCTTCAATGTATCAAGGCAATGAAATTCCCTACAGAAGATGAGGAGTGCTTAAAGTGGATGTGATTGATACTGCGGTTACTTCGGAACTCGATCACATGCTAATGTCTGATGCATTGGAAAAGGCCTTAGTGGGGGATTTTGACAGCGATGATGAAGATAGCAACGAGCAATTACAATATCTGAACGCTTCTCCATGGAAGCGAAAGCTGGACATACCATTTGAATCTCTTGGTAATTCTGACCTTAAGAATGCTGAAGGGAAGCTCAAACCATCAATAGAGGAAGCACCTACCTTGGAGCTCAAACCATTAACTGAACACTTGAGGTATGCTTTTTTAGGTGATTCATCTACGTTACCTGTTATTATTTCATCTGACCTTTCAGGTAGTGAGGAAGACAAGCTCTTAAGGATTTTGAGAGAATTCAAATCGGCTATAGGATGGACCATAGCAGACATCAAGGGGATAAGTCCTTCATATTGTATGCATAAAATTCTGCTAGAGGAAGGTAGTAAGCCAACTGTGGAACAGCAGCGAAGACTGAATCCCATCATGAAGGAGGTGGTGAAGAAAGAAATTCTGAAATGGCTAGATGTAGGCATCATTTATCCTATTTCTGACAGCTCGTGGGTGAGCCCCGTACAATGTACCTAAGAAGGGAGGTATCACTGTGGTCGCAAATGAAAAGAATGAGCTCATCCCTACTCGAACAGTTACAGGATGGAGAGTATGCATGGATTATAGAAAATTGAACAAATCCACAAGGAAGGATCACTTCCCCCTTCCATTTATTGATCAAATGCTTGACAGATTGGCGGGTCATGAGTATTTTTGTCTTCTGGATGGTTATTCCGGGTATAATCAGATTTGTATTGCACCAGAGGATTAGGAAAAGACTACCTTCACTTGTCCATTTGGCACATTTGCTTTTCGCAGAGTTTCGTTTGGGTTATGTGGCGCCCCGGCCACTTTTCAGAGATGTATGATGGCTATATTCTCTGACATGATTGGAAATAACGTCGAAGTGTTCATGGATGACTTCTCCGTCTTTGGACACTCATATGATGAATGTTTAAATAATCTGCGCGCCGTACTCAAAAGATGCGTGGAAACTAATTTGGTGCTTAATTGGGAGAAATGTCATTTTATGGTGCGTGAAGGCATTATCCTTGGGCATAAGGTCTCTAGCAAGGGTCTGGAGGTGGACAAGGCCAAGGTGGGAGTCATTGAAAATCTTCCCCCACCTAATTCTGTGAAAGGAATCCGTAGTTTTCTTGGTCATGCGGGTTTTTATCGGCGATTCATCAAGGACTTTTCAAAGATATTTAAGCCGTTGTGCAATTTGCTTGAGAAAGATGTGTCGTTCAAATTTGATGATGAATGTTTGGCAGCATTCGAGACTCTCAAGAAGAGTTTGATCACTGCACCAGTTATTACAGCACCAGATTGGACAGAACCGTTTGAGATGATGTGTGATGCGAGTGATTATGCGGTAGGTGCAGTTCTGGGACAGCGCAAGAAAAATCTCTTCCATGTGGTCTACTATGCGAGTAAGACTTTAAATGGTGCCCAATTGAACTACACCACTACTGAGAAGGAGCTTTTGGCTATAGTCTTTGGCTTTGAGAAATTTCGATCTTATCTGCTTGGTACAAAAGTAACAGTATTCACTGATCATGCAGCTATTCGCTATCTGGTTTCTAAGAAGGATTCGAAGCCGAGACTCATTCGTTGGGTGCTTTTACTTCAGGAATTTGAGTTAGAGATCAAAGATAGAAAAGGTACTGAGAATCAAGTAGCTGACCATCTCTCTAGGTTGGAGAATCCCGATTCTACTTCACAAGATAGGACGTTAATCAATGAATCTTTTTCGGATGAGCAGTTGTTTGCAATTCAGGAGGAAGAACCATGGTTTGCAGATATTGTAAACTATCTTGTCAGCAATATAATGCCTCTTAATTTGACATCCGCTCAAAAGAAGAAGTTTCTGCATGAGGTGAAGTGGTATATGTGGGATGAACCATATTTGTTTAGACAGGGAGCTGACCAGATCATCAAGAGATGTATCCCGTTCTGTGAGACGGAGGGGATATTACGAGACTGCCATTCCACGGTTTATGGTGGTCACTATGGAGGTGAGAAGACGACAGCTCGTATTCTGCAAGCAGGTGTTTTCTGGCCTACTTTATTCAAGGATGCTCATCAGTTTGTTTTAAGGTGTGATCGTTGCCAAAGAGTGGGAAATTTGTCAAGGAAGGATGAGATGCCATTAAATGTGATGCTTGAAGTCGAGGTCTTTGATGTGTGGGGAATCAATTTCATGGGGCTTTTTATCGCGTCTTGCAATAATCAGTACATCTTGCTGGCAGTCGATTATGTCTCAAAATGGGTCGAAGTTAAAGCTTTACCGACAAATGATGCAAAGGCAGTGCTAAATTTTCTTCATAAGCAAATTTTCACAAGGTTTGGAACACCTCGGGTAATCATAAGTGATGAAGGATCGCATTTTTGCAACCGTAAGTTCACTTCTATGATGCAGCATTATAATGTGAATCATCGAGTAGCTACTGCCTATCATCCGCAAACAAATGGTCAAGCGGAAGTGTCTAACAGAGAGATAAAGCGTATTCTAGAGAAGGTTGTTTGTCCGTCAAGGAAGGATTGGTCTTTAAAGCTCGATGAAGCTGTTTGGGCTTACAGAACAGCATACAAAACTCCACTTGGGATGTCACCGTTTCAGTTGGTGTACGGTAAGGGATGTCATCTACCGGCGGAGCTTGAGCGTAAGGCCTACTGGGCATTGAAGAAATTGAACCTGGATTTAGATGCAGCTGGTAAGAAAAGAATGCTTCAGCTTAATGAACTTGATGAATTTCGACTTCAAGCGTACGAGAATAACAAAATGTATAAGGAAAAGGTGAAGAGGTGGCACGATAGGAAGCTACATCCTAAGTTATTTGTGCCAGGGCAACAAGTTCTTTTATTCAACTCTCGGCTCCGACTTTTTCCTGGGAAATTGAAATCAAGGTGGTCTGGACCTTTTATTGTCAAAACTGTGTTTCCACATGGAGCGGTGGAAATTTTTGAGAATGATTCGGACCAAGCATTCAAGGTTAACGGTCAGCGGTTGAAGCACTACTATGGGACATGGCAAACCGAGAGGTGGTTAGTGCCATTTTGTTGACTACTTGAGAAAGGTACGGAACGTCAAGCTAATGACGAAAAAGAAGCGCTGCGTGGGAGGCAACCCATGAATTGTTGTTACAGGAACCCTTAGAAGTTAATAACCTATCCAAAAACACAAAAAAATCAGAAAACAGGGGTTGAAAATTTTTTTTTCCAGAGACCCTCTGCGCGCCCGCGCAGCTATGCTGAGCGGCCGCGCAGGGGTCGAGTTCCAGAAAATTTTTTACAGTTCAGAAAAAAAAAAAACAAACAAAAACACAAAAACAGTTTTAGCCCATAAACCCACGAATTGTTCCCACTACCCCATCATTTTATCCCTTAATTCCCAAACCCTAATCTAATCCACACCCTATATATACATACACCTATCCTACATATCTCCTACAAAACTTCCTACACTTAAACCCTCTCACAAACATCAAAACTCAGTTCTTACACACTTTTATTCAGGAATCAATGGCACCCAAGAGAGCACGCACTATTGACAGCAGCAGCACAGTTCCTATTGCTGATTCATCGAGGGGTACTGCTGCAAGGCCTCGGTTAACTGACAGAGCTGCGGAGGAGGAGTACACTAGGCTGTTGGGGAAGCCGATTCTGAAGGAGAGGGGGTTTTTACCATCAGGGAGGGATGGTGAGTTGTTGCCCATGATTGCAGAGAAGGGGTGGATAGCTTTTTGTGAGTCACCCGAAGCAGTACCGATGAGCGTTGTTCGCGAGTTCTACGCGAACGCGAAGGCTGAAAAGAATGGGTTTTCTGTAGTCCGTGGGCTGACGGTTGATTATCATCCTGCGGCGATTCGCCGTGTGATTGGACAGCGAGAGAGGAAGCCCGAGGAGGAGAACTGGAATGAAAAGACTGCTGAGGATTTTGACTTGGATTTGATTTGTGCGACTCTCTGTCGACCGGGCACAGTTTGGACCCGCAGTCCAGGCAATAATGAGTATCGTCACTTTCCGGCGATCGCCATGAACAGGTATGCCCGTGCATGGAATGCATTTATATGTGCTAATATTTTTCCTTCTTCACATGCACACGAGGTCACAGTTGAGAGAGCACAGTTGTTGTGGGGAATTCTGCATGATGAGTACTATGTGGACCTTGGTGAGTTTATCTACCAAGGAATTCTGAAGTTTTTGAGGGGAGCAAAGCATATGAACATCCCTTATGCATCCACGGTTACGAAGCTATGCCGAGCAGTGGGAGTGAACTGGCCGGCTCATGAGCAGTTGCAGTTGCCAGCAGCTCCGATTGATTCTGGCACTCTGAATGGGATGCAGGAGTAGACCGGTGGTGAGCCTGAGGAGCATGGGCTGGGTTATCGTCTTCCAGGAGGGCGTCCAGCACGAGGTGCTACTATGGCTAGGCCAGGGCGTGGTGAGGCTGGTTCTTCGAGAGCTCAGGAGGGTGCTGGGATGGGTGATGCCCAATATAGGAGGCTTTCACGGCGGATGGATGCCATGTATGAGACGTAGAGCAGGTTTGCTCAGGAGCTCACCCTTGCGTTAGGGACTGCTTTTCGAGGCCTTGGAGCTGATATCCAGTGGCCAGTTTTTGGTAAGGACTCTGCATACCCACCGCCTGATACTCCACCCATTGAGGGTGATGATGATGATGACTCCGAGTAGGTATACCCTGTGTTCCTTTCTACTACTTTCACTGAGGATAGTGACGATTTTTAGTTTGGGGGTGGTAGTTAAGGAATATTGTGTGTGTGTCATTTAGTTGCATATTCATGATAGTTTAGTTCATATAGTTGCATAATTTATGCCATTTAGTTTTTTTTTTATGAATGTCATGTAGCTCATGCATTTACCATGATCCCTTTTGCAATAAGTTATCGACTGAATTGTGATATTGATGCGAGTGTAGTGATAGCATTAAAGTGATATTAAGTTGTGTAGGTTGATATGCATGCTAGAAACAATTGTAAGTCCACTAAGTCTTAAAGAATGCGTAAGGGCTAGATTGTTGTTATGATTTGGTTGTTTTCAAGGTCAATCTACTTATTATGCTTAGAATTCGATTATAGGTTCTTAGTGATAAAGACATGAAAAAAGAAAAAAATTTGGAGAAAAAAATATGGAAGTTGTTGCTAGTTGTGGCTAGGCGTCAAATGGCTAGTAGCCGGCTCGCATATGTTGCGAGTAGTCTAGGGTTGAGCAAGATGGAGCGAAACGCACTTGCTCAGAAGTTATTAAAAAAAAAAAAATTTTTTTTTTTTTGCATAATTGATCAAGAGTGGGCTCTTTGGTATTCGAGTTATTAAGTTCTTAGGGGACTTTGTGCCTAGTGACCTAAGGCTTTTAGAGTCTGGGATCCGCTAACCTAACGCTCGTTACATGGATACCATTGTATAAGTCTTTTGTGGACCTCACTCATTGCACGGTCAAATAAGCATTTGAGTTGTAAATAAAAAGCATGATTCCGTAGTAAGCTCCAGATCTCTTGTAGTGTTGTATATCACTTTGTGCCTAGAATTTTTATTCTTTGTATAATCGTAGGATTGCCTTGAGGATAGTCTAGTCATAGTAATTGGTCTAGTTCCGAAGCATATCTGTTAAGCATTTGCACACACCACGTTTCTGGCTGTATGTCCATTTGCATGAGTTTATTGATCTTTAGTTGTCTAACTGCATTCGTTGAGATGTGACAATTTGGTTGGTTAATTGTAGTAAGGGGGATGGTTGCATTTTCATATAGATTGCATTCATGCATATTTTTATTTGTTTTTGAGTCTGTGACGCTTGAGGATAAGCATCGATTTAAGTTTGGGGGTGTGATAAGTGGCATTTTATACCACTTAGAACGTCTTAAAATGGCTTAAATTGGTGTTTTGAAATCAAGTATTTTGTGTATTTGATGCGTTTTTCTAGTGTTTATGCATTTCAGGGTATTAGTTGCATTTCGGGGGAGGAATTATCAAGAATAAGCCTTGGCATGTGTTCACCATTGCAAGAGGAAAGGAATGGGCAGATTACGGCGAAGAAACGGAGCAAGCCTGATTTTTTCCAGTAGAGGCCTGCGCGCCCGCGCAGCAATGCTGAGCGGGCGCGCAGCAACCTGCGCGCCTGCGCAGCTATGCTGAGCGGCCGCGCAGGGTCGGGGAAAAAGATAAATTATTTTAGACTTCTACTTCTGTTTGGCTTCCAACTTCTATGTAATCTGAGTTTTATGGGACTATTATATAGGTAGATTTGAGACGTTTTCACAGAGAGTATTAAGGGGATTATGTTTTAGATTGTGTTTTACGCAAGAAGCGAAGGAGATAAGGAAGAAGACCGATTTAGCACACCGCAACGAAGAGGAAGCATATTTTCTTGTGATTCTTGTTTCGTTGTAACGTTGGATGCTAGTTTTCTTGCTTTGACTTATTTACTCTTGTGACGTACTCTGTTTTAATATAATTAGTTTAGTTATTATTTTCTTGTGTTTGTTTGTCATGATTTCATATGAACCCATGATGGCGATAAGTTCTATTATGGGCTAATCGTGATCATGGGGTTGCAACGGATTTATTATGGAATTCTTTAGTTAATTGTTTAATACTTTAGTGTGTGATGATTGCATGATATCTAGTATTGGTTGTGCGTATTCGTCTTATGTGCGTCGCGAACATATAAGATAGGGTGTTAATCTCTTGTGAAGCGACGGTGGATCTTGAGATTTAGAACTTGCCATGCTAGCATAGGTTCATGTACGTTGAGCATGATTAGTGGGTAACTCTAACAGTTTTATTTCCCCTATGTAATCAAAAGGAATAACTTGAGCTTAAATCGTTGTGTTGTCAATTTCTGTAGACATATAGGAACTCAACATAATTGATGACTATTCAACTTCTATCTTAATTGTGGATGCTTGGTAGAATGGTATTAGTACAATGAAAGTTGGCTTTTATCAGTTTCGTGTTATTCGATTAATATCATCACTGTCACATGCTAAAGGTAATAACAATGGCTATAGAAGAAAGTAATAATGAAGTTGTGATCTCATGAGTATTTTATTATTGATAAATTGAAGTGTTAGTTAAGTGGTTAATTAAGTAGTTAATTATAGATAATATTTAATCAACAATTTTAAGTGTTATTATCTTAACATTGAGAAGTAATCATACATTGGTGAGTGAGTTTAATTAGACAATAATTTAGTCTGAGTCTCTGAGGGAACGAACTAGAAAATATTCTATATTACTTGCGAACGCGTATACTTGCGTGAATATTAGCGCGTGTTTTCGCCCTAACAGTACCTTTCCAGTTCTCTTCCTATCCTGTCCCATATCATCAGTTTGAGGCTTGCCTTATGGAGCAGCGATTCCTACAGGGTCAGATCCAGGAGTTATTGCATATCATGCGTACTAAAGAGATGGGGAGTGGTGAGAGGCGACTTAGGGAGAGGCTCCAGGCATTTCGTAGAGCAGCTGCTATGAGGATTGCTGAGGCTACACATGAGGACATCACCCCTGATTTCCTAGTGGAGTGGGCTAAGTGGGTTCTAGAGGAGCTTGAGGAGATAAGAGGTCCAGATTTGCCATGAGCCAGAGATTCAGAGATGGAGATGCTGAGCAGTGTTGTTATGATTATGTAGTATGTACAGTAGTGTGTAGTGTGTATCAGTAGACTTTTGAGTTTTATTTATAGACTAGCGATGCTGACTAGTGAGTAGGTTGTTGTACCCTTTTTGCTTTTACTTTCGAAGCGTCTTTACGCTTGTACTACCTAAAACTTTTGATCTATATATATCAGTACCTTTTTCCTTTCCAACACTGTCATTTACTTTATTGCACCTGTTTTACTGTACCTTAGTTATTGCACCAGTATACCCTGTGATACCATGTACCCTGTTTTCCATAACTGTTTATATTCTGTAAAGAAGCATGCAATTTACTTAGTTACAACTGTTTTCAAAAAGAGATATTCCTGTTTTACAAAACTTTTCTTTTATACAAAGATTTGATTCAAAAGCTAAATAAATTGATTGATTCTTTACAGAAAATGCCTCCCAGAAGAAATACCCGCACCAACACCCAGAATGAAGAAACCAACAAAAATAACAACCAAGATTATACAAACCAGAATATGAACCCAGGACCCATGGACCCAGCAATAGCCCAGATTCTTCAAATCTTGGCCCAACAAACAGTTCACCTGGCACAATAACAGCAGAGACAGACCAATCCCCAGGTAACTTTCAAAACTTTTCAGGCAGTAAACCCACCAGAATTCAAGGGTTCCTTAGAGCCAATTGAAGCAAATGTGTGGTTAAAGGAAATAGAGAAGGCATTTGCCTTGGTAAAAGTGAAAGAGGAGCAAAAGGTTGAATTTTCAAGTTACTATCTGAAGAATGAGGCCACCTATTGGTGGGAGATGGTGAAGACATTGGAAAGCACAAATGTTATTACTTGGGAAAGGTTTAAGGAATTGTTTTTAGAAAAGTATTTTCCTCAGTTTGTTCAGGATCAAATGGAGCTGAAGTTTTTAGAATTAAAGCAAGGGAACATGTCGATAACAGATTATGAGGGGAAGTTTGAGGAATTGTCAAGGTATGTGCCGTCGTATGTTGATACTGATAGAAAGAAAGCTAAGAGATTCCAGCAAGGCTTGAAGCCATGGATCAGAGGGAAGGTAGCTATTTTTGAATTGGATACCTATGCCGGGGTTGTACAGAAAGCTATGATCGCAGAGACAGAGAGTGAGATGTTCCAGAAAGAAAAAGGAAAGTTGAGGGAAGTGAGGGTCAGTCACAAACCGGGAAGTTTCCAAATTTTAAGAAGGGCAAGTTTCAGCCAGGGAGAAATTTTAATTTCAGGAGACAAAATGCAGGAGACGGAGGCCAGGGCAATCGTCCAGCTAATGTGAATCAACCGAATCAGTTGAGATTAACTTTTCCAGATTGTCAAGTATGTGGAAAGAAGCATGGAGGAGTTTGTAACAAGTTGAATATGGTATGTTTTAAATGCAACCAGAAAGGGCACTACTCGAGGGAGTGCCGAAATCAGCCAGCAAGAGAGCCAACAAATAAGGATCAGCCTATCCGGAATCCAGCAGTGAAGGTTCCAGTCATTGGATTTACATGCTTTAAATGTGGGAAGCCAGGACATATGGCCAGGGATTGCAAGACACCAGCCCCAGTCAGTAATGCATTAAGGATTATGGGATCTACCCCAACAGTGAATGAGACTCCGAGGGCTAGAGTTTTTGACATGTCGGTGAAGGATGCGATCCAGGATGCGGATGTCATAGCAGGTACGCTTAATGTGAATTCTTTATGTGCCAAAGTGTTAATAGATTCGGGAGCAACTCAATCGTTTGTTTCACAAGATTTTGTTAGTAAGTTAAATTATCCAGTTGGGTATTTAAATGAAATAATGACTGTGGAATTAGCAAATCAAGAAAGTGTAATTGTTAACCAAGTTTGTGGGAATTATGAGATTGAGATTTCTGGTAGTAAGTTTTGTGTAGATTTGATACCATTTAAGTTAGGAGAATTTGACGTTATATTAGGAATGGATTGGTTATCTAAGAATGATGCTCAGATAGATTGTCGAAATAAGAAAGTAATGGTGAAAACGCCAGACGAAAGAATAGTAACGTTCAAGGGACAGAAGCAGGTAAAGAAGTTCTTAACGATGATTCAAGCCAAGAAGTTACTACGACAAGGATGTGAGCATTTCGTAGCATATGTGATCGACAGAAGTCAGGAGCCAGCAAAACTTGAAGATATTCCAGTTATGAAGGAATTTCCAGACGTGTTCCCGACGAATTACCAGGACTTCCTCCAGATAGAGAAATTGAATTTAAAATCGACTTAGCACCTGGAACCGAACCAGTATCCAAGGCCCCGTATAGAATGGCGTTCGTTGAGATGAAAGAGTTAGCAAAGCAATTACAAGAGCTGTTAGAGAAAAGAGTAATCAGACCTAGCGTATCCCCGTGGGGTGCACCGGTATTATTTGTCAAGAAGAAGGATGGAAGCATGAGACTGTGCATCGACTATAGAGAGCTCAACAAGTTGACAATCAAGAATAAGTATCTGTTACCCAGAATTGATGATTTGTTTGACCAATTGAAGGGAGCCAAGTATTTCTCCAAAATCGATTTAAGATCGGGATATCATCAACTGAAAATCAAACCAGAAGATATACCAAAGACAGCTTTCAGAACAAGGTATGGACATTATGAATTTCTAGTAATGTCTTTTGGATTGACCAATGCCCCAGCAGCGTTTATGGACCTGATGAACAGAATTTTCAAGGAATATTTGGACAAGTTCGTTATAGTATTTATAGACGATATTTTGATCTATTCAAAGACGGAGGAGGATCATTCGGAACATTTAAGGACAATTTTGGAGATTTTAAGGAAAACGAAGTTATATGCTAAATTGTCGAAGTGTGAGTTTTGGCTACAGGAAGTTCAGTTCTTAGGACACATAGTCAGTAATGAAGGGATCAAAGTGGACCCGGCAAAGATCGAGGCAATTACGAATTGGGAAAGACCGAGAACACCCACTGAGGTAAGAAGTTTCTTGGGATTGGCAGGATATTATCGATGATTCGTTCAGAATTTCTCAAGAATTGCAACACCATTGACAAAGCTTACACGAAAGAATGAAAAGTTTATATGGAATGACAAGTGCGAAGAAAGTTTTCAGGAATTGAAGCGGAGATTAATCACGGCACCTGTTTTGTCACTTCCAGACGATCAAGGGAATTTCGTAATTTATAGCGATGCTTCTTACAAAGGATTAGGATGTGTTCTTATGCAGCACGACAAGGTGATTGCGTATGCGTCAAGGCAATTGAAACCACACGAACAGAAGTACCCTACTCATGATTTGGAGTTAGCAGCTATAGTTTTCGCTTTGAAGATTTGGAGACATTATTTGTATGGAGAAAAATGTGAAATTTTCACGGATCACAAAAGTTTGAAATATATATTTACCCAGAAGGAACTTAATATGAGACAAAGGAGATGGTTAGAATTGATCAAGGATTATGATTGCTTGATTAATTATCATCCCGGTAAGGCGAACGTTGTAGCAGATGCGTTAAGTCGGAAGGAAAGGTTAAATGTGTTATCCGTACCTGAAGAGATATATAAAGAATTTCAAAAATTGGAATTGGAGATTAGAATTTACAATCCTGAGGAAGCAAAAGTGTACAGTATGATTTTCCAACCGGAGTTATTGGAGAAAATAAAGAAATGCCAGAAAGAGGTAATGGATCAAGATATAAATAGTTTGGTAGGTGAGGAATTATGCACGCAACAAGATGATCAAGGTATTCTTAGGCTTTCTTCAAGAATTTGGATTCCACCAGTAACGGAGCTGAAAAATGAAATTTTACAAGAGGCACATAGTTCAAGATATTCCATCCATCCAGGGAGTACCAAAATCTACAAAGATTTAAAGAAGAATTATTGGTGGCCAGATATGAAGAGGGAAATTACGGAATGGGTTAGTAAATGCTATACCTGTCAGAGAGTTAAAGCAGAGCATCAGAGGCCAAGCGGATTGCTACAGCCATTGGAGATTCCAGAGTGGAAGTGGGAACATATTACCATGGATTTCATAGTTGGATTACCAAGGACAAGGGCTAATCATGATGCCATTTGGGTTATAGTAGATAAACTTACCAAGTCAGCTCATTTTCTACCTATAAATGAACGATTTTCGCTCGACCAGTTAGTTCATATGTACTTGAAAGAGATCGTAGTTCGTCATAGAGTTCCAGTGTCTATTGTATCTGATCGAGATCCAAGATTTAATTCAAGATTTTGGAAGAGTTTTCAAGAATGTTTGGGAACAAGATTGAATATGAGTACGGCCTATCACCCCCAAACGGATGGCCAAAGTGAAAGAACGATCCTGACAATCGAGGACATGCTACGTGTTTGTGCTATTGATTTCAAAGGAAGTTGGGACGAACATTTACCCCTGGTAGAGTTTGCATATAACAACATTTATCACGCCAGCATTGGAATGCCACCTTATGAAGCCCTTTATGGACGCAAATGTACATCTCCAGTATATTGGGACGAAGTAGGAGAACGCAAAATACTCGGACCCGAATTGGTGCAGCAGACAAAGGAAGTTGTTGAAATTATCCAGAAAAGATTAATAGCCGCACAAGATCGTCAAATGAAATATGCAGACCAGTCAAGAAAAGACATGGAATTTGAAGAAGGAAGCTTGGTATTATTGAAAGTATCACCGTGGAAAGGACTAACAAGGTTTGGGAAGAAAGGGAAGCTAAACCCAAGATATGTCGGACCTTTTGAAATCCTAAAGCGTATTGGCAAAGTAGCTTACGAGTTGGCATTACCTCCGCACATGGAGCACATTCACAATGTTTTTCACATATCAATGCTTAAGAAATATAATTCAGACTCCAGGCATGTAATAGAATATGAGCCAATAGAACTTCAAGCAGATTTATCATATGTAGAGAGTCCGATAGAGATTCTAGAGAAAAGAGAGAAAGTATTGAGAAATAAAATGGTAAAGTTAGTAACAGTATTGTGGAGAAACCCAAAGGTTGAAGAGTCAACCTGGGAGTTAGAAAGTGATATGAGAGAAAAGTACCCTCATTTGTTTTCTTAGGAGATTCTGAGGACAGAATCCTTTTAAGGGGGGAAGGATGTAATATCCGGGATATATCGTGTAATTATTTTTGCTATTATATAATTATTATGTGTGTTCAGTATCTATTCTATGAGCTAATTGTTAAGTGTTATCTGTACTTGAATATTCAAAAATAATATTAATTGAGTATTTTAATTTTTATATGTCCAAAATAAAATATAGATAATTGTCATATCTTCCTAATTATTTTATATTGGTTTATGGATTTATAAGAATCATATAAAATTTCTAAAATCTTTTTCCGGGTAATTAAAATCTATTTTATAAAAACGGGAACCAACCGACTTCAACCATTGTTACGTTTTTGGAACCCGAAACTCTTTCGAGAACTCCTTCCTAACCTAATTATAATATTCCGAGCATATTCCATGTTTCGACTTTTTCGATCCGGCGTACGGTTTGTCCTGCGCGGGTCCCGGCGCAACATTTTCGATACAATATTCGTTTTGGTAAATCAATAAAACCCGTATTTTTGATAAACGGGAGCTTTTTATTAAACTATCACAATTATCACTTCGTAATACGTGTAACCAGGCGCTGAGACCAAGACCGCTGTACAAATTGTACTGATTTGGATAATTATCCCGAAAACCGATACCGTTTGGATCAGTTTTTACAAATAAACGTACCGTTTTATATCCGGAATGATCCAACGGGATCCTAATTTTCCGTAATTATAAATAGCCTTTTACCGTAATTTATTTCGTATCAAAATCATTTGCAGACAGATAATTATATAATTTTCAGAGAAAAACCCTAATTTCCTAAAACTGTTCTAAGAATCAAACAAGCATTTGGAGGTGTTATTGAATTCGGTTTGGAAAGCTCGAGTAACCAATCTGAAGGTCTTGAAGAGCTCTACCAGATTCTGTAATCCATACACCTGCAGAAATCAAGGTTATTTTTCTAAAAATTTATTTATTTTCGAATTTATTTTATTAAAAATATGAATTTTTGTTCGGATGATTGTTTGTATGATTTGATGATTGCATGTTGTAGAGCTTGTTTTCCTGATGATTTTCATATGTCATATGTCTGATTTGGAGTTCAATAACATGTTCAAATTTTAGTTTGATTTTCGAATTTTAAAATTAGGGTTTATAACCCATATGAATGTTCTTAATTAAATTTGGGGGTTTCTTATTCTATGATAGATTGATGTTGTGTTATAGTGGGTTGTGTTCTCTGTGAAATTTGCAATCTAGTCGTATAAGTTTCATGAACCAACGAGGTCTGTAGAGAAGGAAGTTGTGTTTTGAAGTTTTCCGATGTTCGTCGGAAACTGGAAAATTTCACGGCCAAATTCCGGCCAACTCAGGGATTGTTAGGATGAATTGATTGCATGGTTGTGTTCCTGGTGTTGTGTAGATGTGATCTGGAGGTGTTGGTGGGGTGAGAACACCGGGAACGTGTTCTCCGGCCATCCCCGACTTTTTCCGGCGACTGGACTGCAAAATTGTAGTTTGGTCCCTGCAGTTTTGAAAACGATACAGTTTGGTCTCTGTAGTTTCTAGACTTTGCAAAAATTGGATTTCTGTTTTAAAAATGTTTAAAAATCATATTTCCTATTTATTTTTTTTATAAAAATTCGTTTTTAATTTCTGAAAATTCTAAAAATTATTATTTTAATTCTGAAAATTATTTTTAATTCACAAATAAATCTAAATTAATTAGTTAATTAATTCCAGTTAATTTCTAATTGATTAATTGATTTAATTAATTATTAATTGATTTTAATTAATCATTTAATTAGATTTAATTATCTAAAAATGATTTAAAAATTCTGAAAAATGGTTTCGAGCTTTAAAATATTATTCTAAATTATTTCCAAGGCTCGATAATTATTCTAAAATTATTTCGGAACCAGAATTGGCCAACCGAACCCTGTTTATTAACCCAAAATTGATCCTACAACCCGTTTTAATTCCGAAAAATGTTTTAAAAATCATTTTAAATACCAGAAAGCCTATTTATGACCCGAGACTTCTTTATAAATAATATATCATTGATTACGTGATGTATTATGTGTTATATGTGACTTGTTAATTGACTATCAGTCTATATATTCGGTGTTTATTGATTATCGCATAACTTTCAATCCGTTAATCGGATTTGGGTAAAACGAAGGGTAGATAGAAGTATGTGTTGAATAGAATTCCATGAGTAAATTATCGATAGATGCTTATGATATATGAGCAGAAGAGGCAAGACGTAGGAAAGGGAAACAGATAGTTGAGGAGTAAGACGCTTGTGATTGGAAGCGAGTGCAGTGTAGTAAGCTAATATCAGGCAAGTGTTCTGAACTTTCTCGAGATATTATAGTATTTGATAGTCAGATTGATATTGCAAGTGCTTTGAAGCACTGAAACCTAAACTCTGATTCCAGTTATTGTTCTTGAGCCATAAACCTTATCCTTTCTAGACCATTGATTATTGTATACCTAAACACAAGTCTCAAGTATACGATATTACTCCACAAATACATGTAAACAAAATCCCAAACACTGAACTGAATTACTTGTACATTCAATCATTGTATCCTATGCTTTGAAAGCCCAAATCTTTGAAACCCTGAAATGTTGATTCCTTTGTTATCCAATTCTTTCATTACCCAGCATCCAAACTTTTAAATTGCCTTATTGATCCTTACAAGGATTGAAACCCTTTCATTGTTAAACATTTATTGTTGTTAATGATTTCGGTTATTGTTTATTATTGCATATTCTGTTATTATGTTAGAATTGGATTGTTTTTATAAAATTGTGGACCAGATTCGTGGTCAGACCATATAATGGTCAAGTTAGGCCAATGTGTGCCTTGGATCCAGTAGTTAGAGCAATGTTGTGTGCCTTGCTCGGGGTTAGTGCATGACTGATCAGCAGCCTAACCTTGGTTTTTAAATTAAAAGTATAGTATCCAATTCTAAATCATAATCCATTGTTCACTTGATATCATAATCATATTCACCTGATGATCATTATTCTCAGTTTTGTCATTGTGACTTGCTGAGCTAGTTAGCTCATTTGTGCGATGTTGTTTATATTCTTTCCAGTTAAAAAGGAACCAGTTGGTAGCAAGGATCCCCAGTCCAGCACGAGAGTTAGGGGTTCAGGTTGAGAAAGCTGAGCTAGTAGGCTTCTTTTGGGATAATTTAAATTTGTAAAAGTTTGTAATAATGTTTAATACTAAGTTTGAGTTTGAAATAGTTGGGATTGAACGGTTTGTAATATATTAGTGTGTTTGGCTTGTGTGCATACTTTAACCTGTTACGGTCCGTGGTGGTTGGTAAGTAGGGTCACTGCATATATTATTATTATCTTTATTATTGTTATAAACAGGTTATAATTAAGGTGTGTGTGGACCCCAAACTTCTGACCCGGGTTTGGAGGGCGCCACACTACCTGTCTCTGTGCAAGGTTCCAAGCTGATCCTAGAGAACCTCATCTATTAGTTGTGAAAAGAATTTTTAAGTATCTCAAAGGTACCATGAATCTGGGATTATGGTATCATAGAGATTCAGATTTTAAGCTAATTGGATATTCATATGCTAATTTTGCAGGATGCAAAATAAACAGGAAAAGTACTTCTGGAAGCTGCCAACACCTTGGTGGCGGATTGGTTTCTTGGTATAGCAAGAAAAAAAAGTCAATTTCCACATCAACTGCAGAAGCATAATACATTGCTGCAGGAAGCTGTTGTGCTCAGATTCTATGGATGAAGAATTAGCTACTGGATTATGGGTTAGACCATTCTTCTATTCCTATATATTGTGAAAATCAAAGTGATATTGCAATGACAGGAAATCCAATGCAGCATTTAATGACTAAACACATCAGCATCAGGTATAGTGGAATTGGTCTTTATTCCAACAGATCAACAAGTATCAGATATATTCACCAAGCCTCTTTGTGAAGCTACTTTCACAAGATTGGTGAATGAATTGGGAATGATATCAGGACAATTCTCAAACTCTGATAATTAAGACTGCTGATATTTTTGAAGCATGATATCTTATTATGTGTCAGTACTTGTTAAATACTAATTATTGTGCTAAATGTTGATACCATGATAACATGCAATGATGTTAAATGATCTTATGTGAAAACTACATGTTGAACTACTGATTATGCGTACATGCTCTGTTATTAGTTAAACTAGCTTTGACTAATAGATTTTGTCAGTAGTTAATAAATCCTGATAGTCGTAATTAAAATACTAATAATGGTCAAACCATGATTGACTGTTATACTTCATTGATTATTTTGAACTTATTCGAAATAAGTTATTACGCAGTAGTTTTAATTAATTAATGAGTTAGTGGAATATCTTTTAATTGCTTAAATGGGTTAGCTACTGATGCAAGTATCAAGTAATACTTGAGTACTTACATTGGGAATAGGAATCTGAAGAGAGAGATTACTTTTTGTTTACCTAGATACACGTAATCGTGTATACGTATTATGTTAATTATTACATGGTTAATCAAAAAGTTTTTTCATTTTCTAACTTCTCAGCTATAAATACAACCCTCCACTTTCAAAACCTCTCACTGCCTTTTCACATCAAACACTCATATTTCATGTCTTCTTGAACACAACTCCTCATCTTCTCATATGTTCATGGCTCAGCGTTTGTTTTGCACTCGTACTATTGCTGGAACTTACTATACTACTTTCAAGCTCGATAAGGGTCGTGTCTATTATGACCTCTGGGGATGTAGAGTCAATATTAACATTCAAATCTTTTATCCTCATGATGTTCCATCATCAGTCTTTGAGGAGTGGTCAGGTGATCAACGATTGGATCTCCAGTTGTTTCAGTTAGAAATTACTCTTGAGGAAGAACGCTTGGCCAAAGAGGCTGAGTAACAAAGACTTGAAGCTCTTAAGCTGCAAGAGAACATAATCTCTCTTGCAAAGACTATCTTAGGGATTTATCACCGTCGAGCCTTGAAGAAGCAAGAAGCATTAAAGAAGTTGAAGATGGAATAGTTTTTAGGAATAGTTTCTAGCTTGTGATAGGACTATTTTATGATTCTGCTTTGTATTGATCTTCTTAATGATTAATGAAAATGTTTTTACCTTCTTTGATTCTTTAATTGAATGACTATTTGTTTACTTTCTTGTGTGTTCTTGAATTCTTTTAACTGTTTATATCCAAATCAGTACTGCATGCTTAATTTCAGATATTTTTAATAGTGCATGTGAATAAACTAATCTCTATTTAAGTTCATGTGATCACTTCAGTACAGATTAAGCACACTACAGGAGGTAACTGTTGTTAAAGAAGAAATTTATGAAAGATTTATTTCTTAGCCAATGAGGATTATTATCTTTGAGTGTACTTGACTATCTAAAATGTTGGTTGAAGACATACTCTTGAGACTTTCTTTTTCCTATTCAAGAAAGTTGTTCACACTCATTTCTTAAAGTAGCACATCTTATATCTTAAATTTCTTCTCACTACTGAAACACTTGAATCCTTTTCTCAAATGTTGCCAAAAATCAAGTTACATAATTCTTGAATTGTGCTCACCACTCAGAAACAATATTTAGTTGGTTAGAGACTACTAGCTGAGGTATATCTTAATAATACTAACAGAGACATAGAGATTTTATCAGTTTTTGCTGAAGACTCCGTGATAGCTTTCAATAAACACATTCAAGTATTAGTTCTTTGCAAGAAGAACAAGGTTTGAGATCATGGTACATGACAATAATCTGATCAAATCCTCTCCAATTCAAATGAACGTTCTCATTATTGATGAACAACAACTCTCATAACCACAGTATTAACTGTGAGCTTAATTGTGGATTCACAAGGTATAAATAATGTTATTACTTTATCAGCATTTATTCTAAATACTGATTTAGTCTTTTCAGCATTTATTTTTTCATGATATAAATCCCGTTGGTATGATTACTTCTAGACCTTATTTAAGGACTACCTCTAGTTGTATGACCACATATCACTCTTCTTTAGCCACCTCTTATTTCTTTAAGACAATCTTTCTGGGCCTTTTTCTATGAGATGTGTGAAAAGATTGAGAGAAAAACAGAATTTAAGAGATGCAAGATCCTTCCTGGAAAAAGGTGAGTTAGATGAGAGATATGATTTAGTAATCCTTGTGAGGAAGCTCTGACTATTAAAAGTCATGAAATGTGTGGTATGAGGAGTAGTGAGACTACTTTAAAAGAATAGAGAGATTAAGTTTTATTTGCTATATGTTTGCAAGGGCTCAGAGTACTAAAGAAACAGATGCTGAACAACAGTCTGTTGAATCTCAAGTAGACTCTGATGTACCAAGGGCTATTAATCTCCCTACAAGTCTAAGTACTAATTCTTTCTTGTAGTCCATACATTCTACTATTCCACCATATGAGACAATCCCTATTTTTGTTGAAAAACAGTCCATTTACTCTACTTTACCATCACCTAAGATAATCCATGTTGTTGCTGAAGATGTAGTAGCACAACAGTCCATTCATAAAATTTTATCCATTTCAGAATCACCACAATATTCTACAGGAACTGAGGTCCTGGATGTTAATCTCGAAGCTCCAATTCGTTTATCTACAATACTTGAAGATGTGGAGTTAACTGCTAAAGGTGTGGAAGCTTCTGAAGCTACTAGATCACATACTGCACCAATTTCTAATTATATTCTACATGCTGAAGCTGGTGATGAAGTTCAGCAATTAGTGCAAAATTCAGTTGCTATTGACGAATCTAATGATGGTGAAGAAGCTAAGATTTCTATTTCTAATATAGCTCCTGAGGATGATCTTTTCTTCCCTGAAGATATGCCTATGAATGTGAGACAACAGAAAATAAAAGAGTTAGATGCTAGGAAGAAGCATGATTTGTTACGATCGGCATTTTATGTAATATTATTTGTGAATTTGGTATAATATTAAGTCAAATGAAAATATATTCAATGATTGTACGATTGTGTGAGTGAAAATTTCTGCATTATAAATTTGCTTTGGGTAGTATATGATTTTTCAAAGCAAGAGTTTATTTAATTTCTTTATTTTTAATTTATAAGGAATATTCTAAGCTTTGGAAAAATCTTCTTTTAAAAGGCATTTTGTTCACAAATTTTGAAAATGATTTTATAAAGTCTCTAAAAATCCAAGTTATTTTATGGTATAAATTTTATAATTTTTGAACTTGTATTTTATTTTATAAAAATAAATCTTTACAAATTTTATTTGTTATAATTATCAAATTACATAAGAGACCATGCATGCAAATCATCTTTCTATTCTCTCAAAGGGCAAATAAGACTTTTCCAACCCCACTAACTCATTTGATTATTACCAAATTACTACCTTAGCCTTGCATGCAAAATGGCCTAACTTTAGCCAAGGGACATTTTTGTAAGTTCTCACTTCCACTCATTATTTGTCAACCAAATAGCATAAAACAAACAAATCAAAGTGGAGAGAAGTCATTCATCATTTCACACTCCAACACACCACAAAAATTTCTCTTTTCTCCCCCCTCCCACCTTACTCTCGGCCGAAGGCCAATTCCCCACCCCCCTTCCATTTTTAATTCATTCTTCACCTTCCCAAGTGTAAATCTTTTACCTACATTCATATTACATACTTTCCAAGTATTTTGTGACTTGGAAGTTGAAGTTCCATGGATGCATGTGTAGTTCTTATGTGATCTCCAAGGAGAAACTCTTGATTCTTGTGAATTCAAGAGCTCTCTATGAGATATATTATATATATGTGCTAACTAAGTATTTTATGGAGATATCATGCTTTAAAATCCTTTGCATGCTACTGAAATCTCATTATAAATTTATGTTTAGCCATGCATGCTAGTTTTAAGACATTAAAATGATGATCAACCATGTTTTGCATGCTATTCTTTTTGAAATCATGTTGTTATCTATAAAATTCGAAATAGATGTGCTTAAATAGATTGTTTCCATGATGAATTTCTTATTAATACTTAAAAGGAGTTATATTTCATAATTATTAAGGATAAGTATTAGGTGCAAGTCGATTTTGCAAGCATTTACAACTTTATGCCTAGCCGAAATCTTGTTATGTGCTTTTCATGAGTTGCATGTTATATATTTAGTTGCATGTTGTTGTTTTTAGGCATGGATGATCTCACCCAATGTTATTTTGAGAATAAAGGAGTTAGTTCAGTAGAATACCATGTATAAGTCTTTGTTTAAGTTTTGAGTTGTTGTTAGATAGGTTTGTCAAGTCAAAGCCTTGGAAAAATGAGAGTTATAGTTTCTGCAGAAAAATCAGTTTAGTACCCTGAGGTTTAGAGTGAGTTTTGACCATGTCATTGGTGTGCACTTTGAGGCCCAAGCTACCAGAAGTTAGTATGGGGAGTATATAATAGGTTTTAGGAGTTGGTTGGAGGTTTGCATGTCATTTGGTTAGGTGCACAAGTAGAATAACAAAATCTGTCCAGCAGGGGGCAGTTTTGTTGCAACTTAGAAATAGGGAGATTTGGCCATGTCATGGGTAGGCCCTCATTAGGCCCAATTGGGCCTTAGTTAGAGGGTATGTCAGAGAAGTTGTTTCAAACATAGTTCATAGGATATGAGCTAGAACCATGTGTCACAAGTTAATTCAAGTCAGGGCATTTTCTGCCCAGAAAAACAGGGGAACCTTGGACTTTTAGCTTAGGCCCAAGAAGGCCCAAGCCAGGCCTTTGAGCCACATCAAGCTTATGAGATGCCCTTAGGTCAGGAGAATCTTGTATAAAAATTTTGAAGAAAAACTTGTAGTTTAAGAGTGTCTAATGCACTCAAGAAACCTTAGTTACCATTCTGAAATTTGCACTAGTGAGCACTTTCACTTATCACATAGCTTTAGAACACTTAGAAGTGAGTATTAGGTCGACCACCATAGTTGTAAGATAGTATAAGGTCAGTAGAGCAAAATGCACAAGTGAGGGTCAATAGGTTTTGGATAATTTAGGAAAGGCACATTGAGTTAGGAAGCCCAAATTTGAAGACTTTGTTTAGTTAGTGACCAAGTGACTTAAGTGGTGAGTCGAGATCATCCAAGCCTAGTGTGGCATTATGGTGTATATGATGTTATTTGGTATTAATATACGATATATGATTATGTGGCTACGTGTGTACATTTGAAAATATAATGGTGGATATGAATTAAGTGCGTATAGGCCTAAGTGCCATCCATGTTTAATTTCGGGTTGTAAATAGGTTAAGATGGTAAGAATATATTATAATGAGGATTATTATTATTTATGTAGGATCTCGAGACGAGGGAAAACTTGCCATAAAAGTCGAGTGAAGCTCCGGTTATTGCTCCTACCAGTCAGACCAGACCAGTCTATCTCAAGGCAAGTGATTCAACTTGACCTTCGTATTTACTGTAAACAGTTCATATATATATCGATGCAATTATCCTGAGTCATTTTGATATATTTAAATCAAACGTATCTTTTGTTTATCTTTGAGTTACATAGAGATGCCATGAACCCTCGAGTATGTATTGCAAGTAGTTCAAAAGTCTTTCATGATAGTTTATGCCATGATAAAATAGAGATTTGTTATAATACTTTATTGATCCTTTTGATTATCATGCTATTGATCCCTGAGAAATCTTGATATTGCACCCTGATGCTTTGATTCAACTCTTGAAATAACCTCGATAGAAACTTTATCTTGATACCTAAAAGCCAATCATTTCTTAAATTCATTCATGATTGTTTGATAACCCTATCCTTACCCTAAAGCTTGATACCCTGTTATATCTTGAGCTATGATCGCTTTCTTTATATTTTAACACCTCTATCCTATTGGAACCAGTGATGCTTATCTTTTTGATGTTCTAATACCTATACCTTGTCTACAACCATTGCTTTAAGCCTAGTTTGGCATTACTCTTTCATATTATCCAATAGCCTTGCTCAATTTCTTTGTCAAAGTTCTTGTTTATGGAAACCTCTCAATTACCCTAATATAGTAAAGTCTAGTGGATCATGGCCCTGAGATTTAGTGTCATATTTCCAGTGTTTCAAGTTGATCTATAATCCCTTGATAAAAATACAGTCAAAAGAGATTTTGTCATAAATCGGCATCAGTTTTTAAAATGATTAAAATGTGGATTTTTCAGTCCCAAAGGGGGATAAATGTTTTCTTTGAATGGTGGATCTGGACTGAGACGCGAGTCCTTTCCACACTTATATTAGGCTTAAAAGTTGCCTAGGGATTCCCAATAATGTTTTAGAACCCAGCGAGGTTCGGGATTACTTCGCGGCTGATCACCGGCTGTAATCCGTAGCGTCATAAAATGATTTTGATTAAGAATAATTTTAAAATTTGTTTTGATGCAAGCAAAATGATGCCAACTCACATAAGTTTTATCTCTCGTTATCATTGATTATGTCTTTCCATTGTCATTCCTAAAGGTATATCTCGATTTATGTTTTGCGTTGTACTATTAGCACTTGTTGAGCTTTTGGCTCACTTCTTGCTTTACCCTTATATTACAGCTAGCAGCTATGGTTAGATTCAAGCAGACTGCCCGTAAGACCTGTGATGCTGATGCTTATGTTCGAGCTCAGGTAGAATAAGTAATAATAGTTGTGTGAGGACTCGGTATTTGTAATCAGATGTAATAGTTGGTAGTGTTGGGCTGTTCCAAACCCTAAACTGTAAGATCTTGGATTTTGGTTGTGTATTCTTCATTAAAAAGATGTAATAGCTATATTTATTTCGCTATTTAAGTTGGGGGTGTGACAGGTTTTGGTATCAGAGCTACAGTTTAGAGTCCCTGGACAGCCCAAATAGGTTATAGGATTTGTGTGTAGGTTATAGATATTATGCGAGAGAGTAGGTTAAGTAAATTATTATTAATACTCCTCTATTGGTTGTCAGCAAAGGGCGCATTCCTCGTCATCCTCTGGGTCGGACGACACTATTGCTTTCTCCGTGTATGCTGAGTTGAGGCGCGAGTTCGACATGCTTCAGGGCAAGTACGACCGACTGATAGACCGACTGAAGAACGTGTATCCGGACAGCCGAAACTACGAAGGGAAGCCCAAGGAGCAGATGACTGCGAGACTTGAGACCTTGGTTCAGTACGTCAACACTAAGCTTGAGGAGATGCCAGCGCACCGGGACCGTACCAGCCAGTATGTCATTCAGATGGTGGCGGATGAGCTCCAGAGCATTGTGAAGACGCTTCGAGAGGAAAAGACTACCAAGCCCCGTTCAGATGGAGTGGAGCCTTAGTTCTTTCCATTTACCTTTCATGTTGTTGTACTATCAGACTCTATGGAATCCCCAGTTGTTTCCGTCTTCCTTTAAATAAGCCTGTTATTCCTAGAATCAGACTATGTCCCAATCCTATGTACTGTGACCTTTAAAATTTCAATAATTATGTGCTATTGTTCCATTTGCTCTCAACTGTTATTTTATGTTTTTATCATCATATCTGCTTAATTTGGAAACTTGACCCCATATGTAAACAAGAATGCCATGCGATACCCTCGAATCATTTATCATTCATATCTGTTTTGACACAACTCTTATTTCAGGATCATGCCTCCCAAAAAGAAGAACCCAACAACCACCTTCACCACAGACCCAAATATTCTTCGACTACTGGAAACCTTGCAACAGCAAACCAATGCTATAGCTTAACAACAACTAACTCTTCAACAACGAATTGAAAACCAAGATAACCGTGAGCCACACCAACCACCTGAACCACCAGTACCACCTAGACAAATTGTCACTTTCAAAGCTTTTCAGAATGTGAATCCACCTGTATTTCATGATACCACTGATCCAGTGATAGCAAACACATGGATCAAGGAGATGGAAAGGGCTTTTGAGTTGGTACAGTTAGGAGACGATCAGAAGACGCCGTATGCCACTTACTTCTTGAAGGGAGAAGTCATCTATTGGTGGGAATCAGTAAAAGCTATGGAAGTCACTCAGCAGGTTTCTTGGGAGAGATTTAAAAAGTTATTTCTGGACAAGTATTACCCTAAGTACATGCAGAATCAGATGGAGCTAAAATTTCTTGAGTTGAAGCAAGGGAACATGACTGTATTGGAGTATGAGAAGAAGTTCACTGAGTTGTCAAGGTTTGTGACAAAGTATACCAGCACTGAGGAGGAAAAAGCAAAGAAATTTCAGCAAGGATTGGAGCCTTGGATCAGAGATAGGGTGGCTATGTTTGAGCTTGAAACTTATACGGGAATAGTATAGAAAGCTACTCTGATTGAGAATAATGGGATGAAGTCAAGGAAAGAGAGGGATAACAAGAAGAGGAAGGTTCCATTTTATGGAGAAAAGTCTGAAGCTGGAAGTTCGCAGATCGGAATGTAAAGAGGATTGGTTTCCAGAAGGGCGGAAATTTTCAAAGGAAGGGAAATTTGGGCAAAAGGCAAGATCAAAAGGGAACAATCAGGCAAGCCAAGGGCAAGTTGGAGAAAACAGGTTCCAGAGGCCAGAATGCAAGCACTGTGGAGAAGGCACCCGAAGTATGCAATAAGCTGAGTATGACCTGTTATAGGTGCAATCAGAAGGGACATTTGGCAAACGAGTGCAAGATGCCGAAGCCAGGAGTTACGTGTTACAAGTGTGGGAAGACTGGACACATGGCTAGGGAGTGTAAGGCAACAGGACCAGTCAGAGCTCTGATGAACGTGGCAAGTACCAGTGCAAGCGTGCCAGCTGAGGTATTGGCATTACCTCCACCACCCGCACCAACCCCGCAAGCAACAGCAAGGACATTTGATATAAAGATGAAAGATGCTGTTCAGAATTCTGAGGTGATAGCAGGTACACTTTTACTCAATAATGTCAAAGCTAAAGTATTGATTGATTCGGGAGCAACAAGATCTTTCATATCAGAATCTTTTGTTGATAAGCTCCAATGTGATAAAACGGTTATGAGTGAGGTAGTAATGTGGTAATTGCGAACCAAGAGAGATTCCTGTGAATCAATTTTGTCCAAAATGTGAGATTGATATTTCGGGATATAAGTTCTCAGCCGACTTGATACTCTTCAAGCTGGGAGAGTTTGATATAATTTTAGGAATGGATGGTTAGGAGAGAATAGCGCTCAGATAAATTGTAAGACCAAGAGAGTGTATTTAAAGACGAAGAGTGGAGAGAAGGTAGTATTTAAGGGGCAGAGGCAAGAGCAACTATTTCTACAATTATTCAGGCTAAAGAAGTTACTTAGAAAAGGTTGTGAGTCGTTCCTAGCATATGTAGTGGATTCAGAGAGAGGCGCCCCAGCATGGAAGATATTCCTGTAGTAATGAGTTCCCCGATGTGTTTCCCGACGAACTACCAGGCTTACCACCAGATCGACAAATTGAGTTCGAGATCAACCTTGCTCCAGGCACGGAACCAGTTTCAAAGGCTCCGTATAGGATGGCACCAGCAGAAATGAAAGAGATGGCGAGCCAGCTACAAGAATTATTGGATAAGGGAGTGATACGACCAAGTACGTCGCCATGGGAGCACCTGTTCTCTTTGTGAAGAAGAAAGATGGGAGTATGCGTCTATGCATAGATTACCGGGAGTTGAATAAAGTAACGATCAAGAACCGCTACCCGCTACCAAGGATAGATGACCTTTTGATCAGTTAAAGGGAGCAAAATGCTCTTCGAAGATTGATTTGAGATCGGGATACCATCAATTAAAGATCAAGGAAGAAGATATTCCCAAGAACCGCATTTAGGACCAGATATGGGCATTATGATTCCTAGTAATGCCGTTTGGATTGACCAACGCTCCGGCCGCATTTATGGAATCTGATGAATCGAGTATTTAAGAAGTATTTGGATAAATTTGTCGTGGTATTTATTGATGACATCCTTATTATTCTAAGTCGGAAGAAGAACATAAGCAGCACCTCTGGATAGCATTGGAGATACTCCGACAAGAAAAGTTGTATGCCAAGTTTACCAAATGTGAGTTTTGGTTAAAGGAAGTTCAATTTTTGGGGCATGTTATTGGAAATAAGGGAGTTAAAGTGGATCCGGAGAAGATTGAGGCAGTTATGAGTTTGGGATGAGGCCAAAGACTCCTACGAAAGTGCAAAGTTTTCTAGGATTGGCCGGATACTTATAGAAGATTCCGTCAGGATTTCTCGAAGATCGCCACGCCATTGACCAAGTTAACCAGAAAGAATCAAAGTTTGAATGGAGTGCAGAATGTGAAAAATAGCTTTCAAGAGTTTAAACAAGAAGTTGGTACAGCTCCGGTGTTGGTACTTCCAGATGAGTCAAGGGAATTTTGTAATATTCAGTGACGCTTCACATAAGGGTTTGGGTTGTGTGTTGATGCAACATAGTAAGGGTAATAGCATTATGCGTCAAGACAGTTGAAGCCGCACGAGTTAAAGTATCCGACGCATGACTTGGAACTTGCCGCCATAGTGTTCGCACTCAAGATTTGGAGACACTATCTCTATGGAGAGAAGTGTGAAATGTCACACCCCCAACTTAAATAGCGAAATAAATATAGCTATTACATATTTTTAATGAAAGAATACACAACCAAAATCCAAGATCTTACAGTTTAGGGTTTGGAACAACCCAACACTACCAACTATTACATCTGATTACAAATACCGAGTCCTCACACAACTATTATTACTTATTCTACCTGAGCTCGAACATAAGCATCAGCATCACAGGTCTTACGGGCAGTCTGCTTGAATCTAACCTAGCTGCTAGCTGTAATATAAGGGTAAAGCAAGAAGTGAGCCAAAAGCTCAACAAGTGCTAATAGTCCACGCAAACATAAATCGAGATATACCTTTAGGAATGACAATGGAAAGACATAATCAATGATAACGAGAGATAAAACTTATGTGATGTTGGCATCATTTTGCTTGCATCAAAACAAATTTTAAAATCATTCTTAATCAAAATCATTTATGACGCTACGGATTACAGCCGGTGATTCAGCCGCGAAGTAATCCCGAACCTCGCTGGGTTCTAAAACATTATTGGGAATCCCTAGGCAACTTTTAAGCCTAATATAAGTGTGGAAAGGACTCGCGTCTCAGTCCGGATCCACCATTCAAAGAAAACAGTTATCCCCTTTGGGACTGAAAAATCCACATTTTTAATCATTTTAAAAAACTGATGCCGATTTATGACAAAATCTCTTTCGACTGTAATCATTTTTATCAAGGGATTATAGATCAACTTGAAACACTGGAAATATGACACTAAATCTCAGGGCCATATCCACTAGACTTTACTATATTAGGGTAATGGAGAGTTTCGCATAAACAAGAACTTTGACAAGGAAATTGAGCAAGCTAATTGGATAATATGAAAGAGTAATGCCAAACTAGGCTTAAAGCAATGGTTGTAGACAAGGTATAGGTATTAGAACATCAAGAAGATAAGCATCACTGGTTCCAATAGGAGAGAGTGTTAAAATATAAAGAAAGCGATCATCAGCTCAAGATATAACAGGGTATCAAGCTTTAGGTAAGGATAAGGGTTATCAAACAATCATGAGTGAATTTAAGAAATGATTGGCTTTTAGGTATCAAGATAAAGTTCTATCGAGGTTATTTCAAAAGTTGAATCAAAGCATCAGGGTGCAATATCAAGATTTCTCAGGGATCAATAGCATGATAATCAAAAGGATCAATAAAGTATTATAACAAATCTCTATTTTATCATGGAATTAAACTATCATGAAAGACTTTTGAACTACTTGCAATACATACTCGAGGGTTCATGGCATCTCTATGTAACTCAAAGATAAACAAAAGATATGCTTGATTTAAATATATCAAAATGACTCAGGATAATTGCATCGATATATATGAACTGTTTACAGTAAATACGAAGGTCAAGTTGAATCACTTGCCTTGAGATAGACTGGTCTGGTCTGACTGGTAGGAGCAACAACCGGAGCTTCACATCGACTTTTATGGCAAGTTTTCTCTCGTCTCGAGATCCTACATAAATATAATAATCCTCATTATAATATATTCTTACCATCTTAACCTATTTACAACCCGAAATTAACATGGATGGCACTTAGGCCTATACGCACTTAATTCATATCCACCATTATATTTTCAAATGTACACACGTAGCCACATAATCACATATCGTATATTAATACCAAATAACATCATATACACCATAATGCCACACTAGGCTTGGATGATCTCGACTCACCACTTAAGTCACTTGGTCACTAACTAAACAAAGTCTTCAAATTTGGGCTTCCTAACTCAATGTGCCTTTCCTAAATTATCCAAAACCTATTGACCCTCACTTGTGCCTTTTGCTCTACTGACCTTATACTATCTTACAACTATGGTGGTCGACCTAATACTCACTTCTAAGTGTTCTAAAGCTATGTGATAAGTGAAAGTGCTCACTGGTGCAAATTTCAGAATGGTAACTAAGGTTTCTTGAGTGCATTAGACACTCTTAAACTACAGGTTTTTCTTCAAATTTTTACACAAGACTCTCCTGACCTAAGGGCATCTCATAGCTTGATGTGGCTCAAAGGCCTGGCTTGGGCCTTCTTGGGCCGAACGAAAAGTCCAAGGTTCCCCTGTTTTTTTCTGGGCAGAAAAATGCCCTGACTTGATTAACTTGTGACACATGGTTCTAGCATACAATAGCCTATGACTATGGTTGAAAAAACTTCTCTGACATACCCTCTAACTAAGCCCATTGGGCCTAATGAGGGCCTACCCATGACATGGCCAAATCTCCTCTATTTCTAAGTTGCAACAAAACTTCCCCTGGCTGGACAGATTTTGTTATTCTACTTGTGGCACCTAACCAAATGACATGCAAACCTCCAACCAACTCCTAAAACCTATTATATACTCCCCAACTAAACTTCTGGTAGCTTGGGCCTCAACACATCAATGACATGGTCAAAAACTCACTCTAAACCTCAGGGTACTAACTGATTTTTCTGCAGAAACTATAACTCTCATTTTTCCAAGGCTTTGACTTGACAACCTATCTAACAACAACTCAAAACTTAAACAAGACTTATACATGGTATTCTACTGAACTAACTCCTTATTCTCAAATAACATTGGGGTGAGATCATCCATGCCTAAAAACAACAACATGCAACTAATATATAACATGCAACTCATGGAAAGCACATAACAAGATTTCGGCTAGGCATAAAGTTGTAATGCTTGCAAAATCGACTTGCACCTAATACTTATCCTTAATAATTATGAAAATATAACTCCTTTTAAGTATTAATAAGAAATTCATCATGTAAACAATCTATTTAAGCACATCTATTTCGAATTTTATAGATAACAACATGATTTCGAAAAGAATAGCATGCAAAACATGGTTGATCATCATTTTAATGTCTTAAAAACTAGCATGCATGGCTAAACATAAATTTATAATGAGATTTCAGTAGCATGCAAAGGATTTTAAAGCATGATATCTCCATAAACACTTAGTTAGCACATATATATATATATCTCATAGAGAGCTCTTGAATTCACAAGAATCAAGAGTTTCTCCTTGGAGATCACATAAGGAACTACACATACAGCCATGGAACGTCAGACTTCCAAGTCATAAAATAGTCTTGGGAAAGTATGTAATATGAATGTAGGTAAAAGATTACACTTGGGAAGGTGAAGAATGAATTGAAAAATGGAAGGGGGGGGTGGGGAATTGGCCTTCGGCCGAGAGGTAAGGTGGGAGGGGGGAGAAGAGAGAAATTTTTGTGGTGTGTTGGAGGGTGGAAAGGATGAATGACTTCTCTCACTTTGATTTGTTTGTTTATGCCTATTTGGTTGACAAATAATGAGTGGAAGTGAGAACTTGACAAAAACCTGTCCCTTGGCTAAAGTTAGGCCATTTTGCATGCAAGGCTAAGGTAGTAATTTGGTAATAATCAAATGAGTTAGTGGGGTTGGAAAAGTCTTATTTGCCCTTTGAGAGAATAGAAAGATGATTTGCATGCATGGTCTCTTATGTAATTTGATAATTATAACAAATAAAATTTGTAAAGATTTATTTTTATAAAATAAAATACAAGTTCAAAAATTATAAAATTTATACCATAAAATAACTTGGATTTTTAGAGACTTTATAAAATCATTTTCAAAATTTGTGAACAAAATGCCTTTTAAAAGAAGATTTTTCCAAAGCTTAGAATATTCCTTATAAATCAAAAATAAATTAAATAAACTCTTGCTTTGAAAAATCATATACTACCCAAAGCAAATTTATAATGCAGAAATTTTCACTCACACAATCGTACAATCATTGAATATATTTTCATTTGACTTAATATTATACCAAATTCACAAATAATATTACATAAAATGCCGGTCGTAACATCCTCTCCCCCTTAAGGGATTCTGTCCCCAGAATCTAAGAGAACAGATGAGGATACCGGGAACGCATATCAGACTCTAACTCCCAAGTCGACTCTTCGACCTTAGGGTTCCTCCAAAGTACTTTTACTAACTTTACTGACTTATTTAAGACTCTTTACTTGCCAGTCGAGTATTTTAACCGGTTGCTCCACAAATGACAGGTCTGCCTGAATTTCTACGGGTTCATATTCTATCACATGGCTAGTGTCAGGATTATATTTCTTAAGTAACGACACATGGAACACATTATGCACATGCCGATACTGAGGTGGTAAGGCCAACTCGTAGGCCACCTTTCCTACTTGACTCAAAATCTCAAAAGGACCTATATATCTAGGTGCTAACTTTCCTTTCTCGCCATATCTCATCAACCCTTTCCTAGGTGACACCTTTAGCAACACAGCTTCGCCAATTTGGAATTGAACATCCTTACGCGCTGGATCCGCATACTTCCTCTGTCTATCTTCAGCAGCAAACAACCTTTTCTGAATTAACTTGACTGAGTCATGCAACTGTTGTACCAATTCTGAGCCGAGAATTCTTCCTTCTCCTACTTCATCCCAACTTGTTGGTGATCTACATTTTCGCCCGTACAAAGCTTCATATGGTGGCATGCCGATACTGGAATGATAGCTGTTGTTATATGAGAATTCAATCAATGGCAGGTGGTCGTCCCAACTTCCTGCAAAATCGATTGCACAACTGCGCAACATGTCTTCGATTGTTTGAATCGTCCTTCGCTCTGACCATCAGTCTGCGGATGATACGCCGTGCTCATATTCAACTTCGTGCCAAGACATTCCTGGAATTGCTTCCAGAATCTCGAGTTAAATCGGGGATCTCTGTCTGAAACTATTGATACGGGTACTCCATGCCTTAATACGATTTCGTGCACATACAGATGAACCAACTTGTCCAGTGATGACTTCTCATTTATTGGAAGGAAATGCGCCGACTTCGTAAGACGATCATTATAACCCATATTGCGTCATGTCCGGATTTTGTTCGCGGTAGTCCTACTATAAAGTCCATAGCGATATTTTCCCATTTCCATTCTGGAATCTTCAGGGGCTGAATTAATCCGCTTGGTCGTTGATGCTGCCTTTACTTTCTGACAAGTATAGCACTTCGAAACCCATTCTGCCACGTCTCGCTTCATATTTGGCCACCAAAAGTTCTTCTTTAAGTCTTGATACATCTTGGTGCTTCCCGGGTGGATTGAAAATTTCGAATGGTGGGCTTCATGGAGGATCTTATTCTTTAATTCAGGTACATGAGGAATCCATATTCTGGATGAAAACCTTAGTATTCCTTGCTCATCCCTTTTAGTATTAATCTCTTCTCCAGATAACTGATTTTTCTCTTTTTCCATTACTTCCTCTTGACACTTCTTTATCTTTTCCATTAGTGTTGGCTGAAAGGTCATTGCACGACAAACTTCTTTGACTTTCCCATAAGCACAAAGTTCCAATTCCAATTTCCGATTTCTTCAGATAACTCTTTTGATGTTATCATCATATTCAATCTCTCCTTCCGACTCAGCGCATCGGCCACTACGTTCGCCTTTCCAGGATGGTAATTTATCGAACAGTCATAGTCCTTGATCAATTCCAGCCATCTCCTCTGCCTCATATTGAGCTCTTTCTGAGTAAAAATGTACTTTAAACTCTTGTGATCCGTGTAGATTTCACACTTCTCTCCATAGAGGTAATGTCTCCAAATCTTGAGTACGAACACTATGGCGGCTAGTTCCAAGTCATGCGTCAGATACTTTAACTTGTGCGGCTTCAACTGTCTTGACGCATATGCTATTACCTTACTGTGTTGCATCAACACACAACCCAAACCCTTATGTGAAGCTCGCTGAATATTACAAAATTCCCTTGATCATCTGGAAGTACCAACACCGGAGCTATTACCAACTTCTGTTTTAACTCTTGAAAGCTATTTTCACATTCTGCACTCCATTCAAACTTTTGATTCTTTCTGGTTAACTTGGTCAATGGCGTGGCGATCTTCGAGAAATCCTTGACGAATCTTCTATAGTATCCGGCCAATCCTAGAAAACTTCGCACTTCCGTAGGAGTCTTTGGCCTCTCCCAACTCAAACTGCCTCAATCTTCGCCGGATCCACTTTAACTCCCTCA